>NC_136488.1:148159392-148206892 GCF_053919585.1 Euprymna scolopes
TTCCTCGCTCCTCCGGCCGTGTGTGATTTTTGCATCTCTGCTGTGACGTCACCCACGTGTCTTTCACCCACGTGCTTTTCCTCCTTCTTTCGGCCACGTGCGTTTTTTATCTCTGCCTTTTTTTTTCCATTCGTTGTGACGTCACATCGCACATGTATTATGCGCCTGCTGCTGTTACTTGCGTCAGCGGCCCTGTCACAATACTGAATTAAGCTAAATATAGTAGACATTACCAACCCTCACGTCTAGTAGCTGTGTTTCAGAGTTCATAATGATCTGTTAATTAGTTAAGGATTAAATTTTATTCATATAAATACACAATAACCCTTATCCCTGAGTGGCTTCCGGACTTTGATAAATGGTGACCACCGTGTAAAAAAAAAGAAAAAAAAAAGAAAAGAGTGTCCCAAAATGATTTGACATATTTGTTGGTCAAACAATAAATAAATAAAAAAAATAACAATTAAAGAAAATATTTTGATTATTTTTTTTAAATATACGTAGAATACCATTTTATTTCACACAATCTTAAATATTAAATCGGTTAAATATTTCCCATCATTGCTAACTCACGCTTGTAGACGTTCACAAAAGTTTTCAATAACTCGATGGATCATTTTTTTTTTTTTTTGGTGGGGCGGAGGGGGGAATAACAGAACTTTCAGAACGAATAGCTCGTTTTAATTCTTAAAGAGATCGAGGACGGCGACTGAACACTTTAGACTTCAAATATCCCCATAAGAAAAACTCGCAAGGTTTTAGATCAGGCGATCTTGCGGGCCAAGCAATATCACCACGCAAAGAAATCAAATGATTCGGGAACATTTCACTGAGGATTCCTATTAAATATAGATATAAATGAATTTTGACCTAATTAAAATAAAATAGCATTCTACGTACATTTTAAAAAAAAATTATTTAATTTAATTGTTATTTATTTATTATTTTATTTAGTTATTTTTGCCTACAAATGTGTCAGATTATTTTCGGATATCCTGTATAAAAACATGTATACATACACAACTTTATATAGAGAAATAAAGAATATACATAAAGATAAAGAAAGAATCAAAAGCCAGAGTTTCAATGCCGGTTTATTAAGTGGGCATTTTTTTATAGTCTACGCGTGAAAATGTCTTATGAATTTCTAGATATAGAGATTGGTAGAATCGATCCCTTCCCACTAAAGTTAGGTTGTGTTGTTTTTGTTTCAGTCACCATCGATGAAATGTTGCATCCCTCTGCCTATTTTACAAGTATTTAAATGGAACGTGCTCTGACGAATGCCAAGTCCGTGTACCCCTCGACATAAATACCCCCGACAAACCCGACAAGGAGCAAAATACCACCTCTACGCTCTACACAGTAGAGATACCTAGATGCCGGAAAGCCTTTTATTCTAATAGCTTCTTCCTACGCTGCTAGACTTTGGAATTCCCTCTCGAGTTCCTGCTTCCTTGACTGTACTGATATGCAGAAGTTTAAGTATAATGTGAACAGACATCTTCCTGCTCAACCCCCTACATAGTGTCCCTGCAAATTGTGTACCCAAATAGTAGCCCACTGAATCTAAGTAGAATTGTGCCTTGTTTGGGATAAAATAGAAAAAAAAAAAAAAAAAAAAAAATTAAATAAAATAAATAACAAAAATAAGAAATAAAAAAAAATCAAGAAAAACTACAATTATTAGCACAGGGACGCCAGCGTTGGGTGATTAAAAGTTTAAAATTTTGCATTGAATCAAATCTCAAGGATTGATTTTTAAATAATTGATTTTTTTTTTCTTTTTTAGTCGCGGATAATTTTTTTTTTTTTTTTTAAATATATGTTTAATTATATGTGTGTACACACCCTCCATCAAAAATGATGGGGGCATAATTATGCTTCACTAGTGTTCGCATTATATTCATATTATGAAATAACGTATCAATCAGTGAAGTTAAAAAAGAATGAAGAAAGAAACCGTCTTTAAAATGAAAAAAAAATTTAAAGAATAAAAAAACAAAGAAAAAATATAAATCATATAAGCTGAAAAGGTAAATAAAAAAAGAAAACGTCTCAAGCTGGAAAGTTAAAAGAAAATGTATAAATCGGTATAGAAAACAAAAAGAAAACGTCTCAAGCTGGAAAGTTAAAAAAAAATGTATAAATCGATATAAAAAGAAAATGTCTTCAGCTGGAAATTTTTTTTTTTAATGTATAAATCAATCTAAGAAGCGAAAAGAAAAAAGAAAGGAAACGTCTCAAGCTAGAAAGTTGAAAAAAAAAATTATATAAATCGGTATACAAAGTAAAAGAAAAAAAAAGAAAGAAAACGTCTCAAGGAAAGTTAAAAAGGAGAATGTATAAATCGGTATAAATAGCAAAAAGAAAAAAAGGAAATGTTTCAAGCTGGAAAGTTAAAAAAAAAAAAAAAAGAAAATGTATAAATCGGTATAAAAAGCGAAAAGAAAAAGAAAGAAAACGTCTCAAGCTGGAAAGTTAGAAAAGAAAAGAAAAAGTATAAATCCGTATAAAAAGAAACAATAAAGTCTCAAGCTGGAAAGTAAAAAATAGAAAATGTATAAATCCGTATAAATAGCCAACATAAAAGAAAAAAGAAAAAACGTCTGCCGTTTTAATGTCGATAGCCATTTTGTAGCCCCAGGTAATCAATCTTGTGGCAACGTGTTCCACAGGTGAGAAGTCCTTGGAAATAAACTCTGTTCATGGAAATTCTGTTTGATATTCGGCTTGCAGAGAAACATGCTGCTGTGTTAATAAGTCGGACTCTTGCAAATGCAAGTGGTAAAACATGTTATTTGAGCAATTTGTAACAATAAAATTCCGAATTTCATAAATAAATCAATGCTTGTCGGGTAATTTGGGTGTGGAACGAAGAATGCCTTGGCAATCAATTTCTTCGTTTTATCATTTGTCTGCCTGTGTCAGTTGATGAAACTAAAAAGAAAACTTCTTGGGCGATTGCCAAACTATTCAGTTTTTATTGCATGATAAAATATTCAAACAAAACGAGCTATTTACCACTCATGGCATTTTGGCTTGTTATTTTATCAATCACAGCTTGAAACGTTTTCTTTCCTTTTTTCTTTTTGCTTTTTATACCGATTTATACATTTTCTTTTCCTTTTTAACTTTCCAGCTAACGTCTAAGAAAAATGCAATTTTACCTAATTTTTCATAAAAATTACTTTTAACTATAAATAACTTTCTACGTGATGATTTTTCGTTATTTTTTTTATATATTACTGTTTTCGACATGTCAATTAAGTACTTAATGTTGTCTTTGCTTAAAACGACACACACACGCACACACAAAAACGATCTGTCGACTGTATCGTAACAATTACCGAATATTTCATCGTCATAAAAATAAATTTTTCTTTGGTGTCAATTCAGTCTTCCTTTTTATCTAGTATAGAAAAGGGAGGCTATATTGACTTTAACTCTCCCCAAATTAAACCACCCATGCTAGTAGTGACTTAATAATTGAAAAGAAGAAACGTAATTATTTTTGGAAAGATCCATCTTCTATAATATAATACTTACCTGTCTTTTTAAAAGTATGTATGTATGTATGTATGTATGTATGTATGTATGTATGTATATGCCTAGGCTACGGATTTTCACGAGATCGATATTGTTTTGAAGCTCGACCCTTCGAACGACAAATATCGAAAAATTGGCCACAAACATTAATTCCTTCACCATTAAGTGGACAGTTTTCTGCAAGTAGGGGTCGATTTTTTGCGAGCCATTTTTGCAAGTTATCGTATCGGTTGGATTGACTTTCCCTAATTTTAACATTCCGAACTTCCGGTCGCGTCATGGAGTAGCGGTAAGACGTCAGATTTTCTTTCACTTTCTTTTCCGCCTTCACGTCACGAGTTCGAGCATGCCTGCCTACTACCACTTTTTTTTTTTTTTTTTTTTTTGCTCAACACACACGTCCAAACACCCAGGATAGTAGTGTTCTGAAGGCAGAACCTTATCAATACTAAATTACAAAACATTTAAACACCTTCAAAATCGCATTCATGTAACACTAAAAATAAACGTTTATTTATTTCAATACGAATCATCCTGTTTGTCGTAGTAGTTGTACGTCTATGCTGTTCTTACTCTCTCCTTTCATATTTAAGCATATTTTACGCCCGGGCAAAGCCCCCTCCCCCCCCTCTCACTAGTAAGTCCTAAAACCTTGGTGTTGTACTGCCTATTTAAAACTATGAATAAATTCACTGAATAACCTAATCTCTTCCCTCTGTTATTTAATGGTTCAGTTGTTCTTAATACAGTCTTTACCAAGTGTAAAACCAGTCTTCCAGTTTTTCTGCTTTGAACCTTCACGTCTAGATATAATTTATTAAAAAGGTGTGGGGGGGTGCATATACCAAATGATAATTGTTTGTTTGCTTTAATGCTTGTCGACAGGCACCCAATATTCGCCTTTCCTTCTGGGATTTTTGTTGCTTATACTGTCTGTGCAGATTTCTATACCCTCCCCATTTCTTCTTTAGGATAAAGTTTGCGTCCTAATTATTTCGGAGAAGTAAATATTGTCAGTAACAATTAGAAGTACTCCCCAAGAAATTCCAACAGAAAACGCACAACCAGACATGGTACGCCTGTGAATCTGCTGCCGCCATTTCACACAAAAACCATTACGGCAATTGCTTTCGACGTTAATAGATGTTATGAAACTAAAGTCGCCTTGTAACAGAGCGCGTGGGAAAATATAAGCAGGAGCTGTAAGATAGCTGGCTTGCGAGGATATTAGCAGCAGCAGTAGCCGGAAAAATGCACATATGCAAATTAGGAAGTGTGCATGAACTGGCGCAAGAAGAAAAAGAAAAAAAAAGGACACCTCGTGGTCGAGAGAAGAAAAAAGTCGACACCGAAGGAGACGGACCTGTAAAGAGGAGGAAAAAGTAGGCTGGCTGTGGCCAGCATGTGGTTTAAAGAAAGAGAAATGCGCACCAGGTGAGATGGCCATGTAGCAGTAAGAGACTTTTAAGCTGGTGTCGAGACGGGGGAGAGCAAGAAAAAATGGTAATAAACGCTATGTGTTAAAAATGAAAGAAAAGCTGAGTCGGATTTATTTGTTTTTGTTTGTTGTTCCTTTCCGACGGTGCCAAACAATGTGGGGGTCTAAAAGAGGTTTGAACAGTAACGAATACGATTCAAGCGTAACGACCACGTTACAGCCTTTAAGACAGTCAGCAATTACCGCAAAAGAATTATAGAAAATGCGAGAGAGCCATACGCTTGGAACATTAAGTTGAAAGTAGAAGAACAGAGGCCTGGGTCGCAAGAGTTTTGGCAAAGTCCTGAAGAAAATGTACATCCTCTACCTCAACCATCATCAATGGTGATTTCATCAGTATCTTACAAGCCGAACTCTTTGCTTAAGAACTTTGTATTAAACCTAACCCTTTACGGTCAGGGTCACCTCCCATCTGAACTTCCTCCAAAGACCAAAAATAATTTGAACGACATCGACATCTCTGTTCATGATGTTGCTAAACTCATCAAGAACCTTGATGCCAGCAAAGCAACTGGACCTGAAAATATTCCAATCATAGTACTCAAAAAACTGCAACTAGTCTGCTCAGTATTTAAAAAATACTGAAGACTGGTCTTCTGCATCTTAGTACAGACCAATTAGTATTCTGAGTGTGGTGAGTAAGTTGCTTGAATCTGATAAACAGAAGTTGTTAACTACCTCAGCAAAAACTGACCTACTCAGTGACAAGCAATATAGCTTCCGTCCCGCGAGATCTACAGCTGATGTACTGATTGTAATTTAACATGGTATCAGGGACTATTGCTGGGGTTTCCCTCTCTAAAGCAATGCCTCTTAACATATCAAAGACATTTGATAGGGTTTGGCATAAAAGTTTGCATCCCCAGATTTTCATCTACGGAATATCTGGAAATGTCCTCTCAACCATCAAATCCTTGTTTTCTTATATGATTTTATACGTAGTCATCAATGAGCAGAAGTTTGAAGTTCAAAGTATCACTGCTGGCGTGCCTCAAGGATCCATCCTGGGTTCAACTTTGTTCCTGATCTTCATCAATGATATCCTGAATCACTTTCTAATAGCATTTAACAAGAAGTACACAAACGGCACTAGCATCTATGGTAACACTTCAAAAGTCAGCAACGGCCAAGATCTTTCTGAATCTCTTTCCTCCGACCTTGAACATGTAGCGAAATGAGGTAAAAGATGGCTGGTTAATTTTAACAAATCCAAATCCAAACTTCTATTTTGTTCACCAACAATTGTCTGAACTTCCTTACTTGGCCCCAATCGAAATGAATGGCTCTCGTTTTGAGGAAGCACTCTACTCTGACCAGCTTCTGGAACTGACCTTCACTTCTGACCTTAAATGTAAAATTTACATTCAATCTGTTGCCAAGGGCGCTGGAAAAATGGTTGCATCATTCTATCGCTCCAGACGGTATCTTAATACAGACATAATCTTCTACGTGTACAGGGTGACACCAAAAAAAAACGTGATATCTCCATTATTTATTCACCGATTGGCTTATTTTACAGGACATGGCAGAATCAACGACTGTGAGTACACCAAGACCCCAGTGGGAGCTGGGACAAAGAATACACTGTGTTAAATTTCATACGGACAAAACACTAAGAAATGGGGCCAAATTAGAGGTGGGGCCCATTTTTTTTGGGGGGGTCACCCTGTATAAGAGCCACATAGACCTAAAATGGAGAACTATTGCCACATCTAGGGGGGGGGGCTCAGACACCCTTTCCTGCTTTGACAAGCTTCGAATCATACTAGGTGATGTCCCTTTTCTCCTCCTTGCAACTTCTTTCTCACAGAAGAGACGTTGCAAGTCTATTTTTGTTCTATCGTTATTTTCCTCCACTCTCTGTCTGTGCCTAGATCTGAACCCAAATTCCATGAACAAAGTTTTTTCCTAGAACTACTCGCCTGTGGAACTCTGTGCTGTGTGCCTACTTTCCAGCTGACTACAACATGATCGTCTTCAAGTCCAATGTAAACAAGTTCTTGTTGAACCGTCCCCTTGAATAATAAAATTCTACCCAATTTCTATCAGTATCGATCACTATGCTATTATCTCACTGACCACCTTACACGCATTAACCTTTATCCTCGAGTGGCTTTCGGGACTTCATAAGTGGTTACTCATTAATTGTAAAAAACAAAACAAAAAGTTTTAGTAGGTATTTATCCGGCTTTCCCAAACGCAGGGAGATTTGACACAAAATCAGTAATGTGGGGATTGAAAAGCCAGCGCTCAAGAGGCGAGTGAACTCTGGCCGTCAAAAAATGCCTGAGCAGGCCCGTCGTTGGGGGAACGATACTTTAGTCTGACAAATGCAAAGTCATTATCTACTCAAAAATGAGGCAGAGTTTATCAGACCCACTGTTTCTGACTCACTAGTACTCACGCAAGTCATTATCAATTGCTCACTAGCAAAACCAGGTAGTGTTCACTGGAGTCTTAGTGACAACAAGTCTACCCAGATTTCCAGTACTGTCCACTTGTTTCAATCACCATTGCAAAAGACTTTGCATTCTCGTAACTGCTGTTTACCATTGAATTCTTGCTGATACCGGCAGTTGGTTACGATGAGATCTGAGTAACAATAAGCCTCATCAGTATTCTCTCCGTCCATCCAGTGGAAATATGGATGTTGCTTAACTTTCTCAGTCTTTCCATCCTTTCAGACTGTTCATGACAATTTTCTATGGTGCCAACCAATATTTGTGCCACCATGATATTTTTTACCGCGTGGGAATGGAAGGCGGTGTTATGGTTAGGATTAGGGTTAGGGAGTGAAAGAGAATATTTGATTAAAAGGTCTTTCTGATATATCTACCTTTGGCAGTTTTCGGTTTCCTTTGGTTTGTCTTAGTATGTTCTATTTATATTTCTTGTGTTTATGTATAGCTCTTCTGTTTCTACTTACGTGGTGGGTCGATATAACCTGTTTATGTGGGTTGGTTTCCACATTCCATGTTCTTAATATTTCTGTTTTTTTTTTTTTTTGCCAGTGGTTTATGTGAAGTCAATCCACTCAGTCTTTTTGAGTTTTTTTTTTTTTAGAGCTGAATAGTTTTCTTCATGTTTCAGGTTCCCTTCAACTCTTTGATAATCTTCACGTACTTAGTTTTTCTCATTACATTTCACATGATTGGTGCCGTTTATTGATTGGATCTCAATCAGTATTTTGTTTAATTTTCGATTTTTGAGCGATTATTGAGACTAAACTTGTTCTCTAATGAAAACACCATATTTTTTTTAAATTCTAAGTTGACAAGCTTTACACTATCTTTATTTTTAAGTAAAAAAAACACTTTAAAATAAGTTAAAGCTGAAAAACAATAGTCGAGTTAGGGAGAAAAGTAACTTAGCTTGACTTTAGTAACATTTATTTATTGTGTGCTGAATTTTTTTTTTTCACGTCTTTTTTTTTTTTTTACTTTGTTGGCTGTTCTGGAAAATCACAGAGTTTTCTTTTTGGACCCATTGCACAATTAAAGCTTTAAAGTCTAGTTTACCCATAGCTGGAGAGAGGTTATACGGATTCCTAAGCATATTAATAAAAGTGATGCAGAAACCTAGACAGAACTTGAACCCATGTCATTTTTACATCTCTAAACGATGTGTTATTATTCTGTGATATAAGAATTGTTTATTTATTATTTTATTTATTTTTATTTTTCTTTGAAACCGTTGTAATGAGGCTTTATAATTTGTGCATCGATTCTTTTTTTGTGGACTGTTATCCTCATTTTCATTGTTGTTGTTTCACACCGTTTCGGTTAACTCATCCTCTGGTCTTCTTCAGGTGATTAATTGCAACGGGATAGGAATGCTGAGTCTTGTGTACTGTATCCCCAGTCATTACTGCCTTCCATAGTTGTTGTCTCACCATGTTTTGGCCGACTAATCCTCTGGCCTGCTTAGGTAGGATATCCAAATCGCTATCTTCAGAAAATGCTCACCCTGAACCGTAGAAAAAATAAAAAATAATAAAATAATACCATTCAGTATGGATCTGACATTGGAAAACCAGATAAGAACATAAAAATTGGATTCATAAGACCATAAAATCCAACCTCACTTGCCTTTTGGGGCCTATAGCGCAGTGGATAGAGGCGTTCAGTCTGTAGTTCCAGGTGAGCACTGTCTGAAGATAGCAGTCTTAATCCTAGCTAAGCCGTCCAGAAGATTAATTGGCCAAAAATGTAGTGAGACAACAACAACTATGAAAGGCAGTAATTACTTGGGATTCAGTTACAAGACTAGGCATTGCTATCCTGTCACGGTTAATGACCTGAAGAAGGCCAGAGATTGGCCAAAACGTGGTGAACAACAACTACTATGAAGATGAGGATAAAGTCTGTAAATAAATAAATAAATTCAGGAAAAAGTTAAAATATGGAAATGTGTGAAAATAATGTGATGTTTTTTTTTTTTTTTTTGTTTTTGGTTCAGAAAATGATTAAAAGAATGAGGTTTTAGAGAACCATTTTCACTAAAAAATAAAAGCTAATTATCAAAAACGTACGCAACACGTCCAGGTCATTTATTTTTTTTATTTGGGGGGGGGGGGAGATCCACGTAGCTCTATAAAGTCAACAATATGGCCTACCATTCAAAAACTTTGGAGACCCCTGATATGAAAGGTCTATCATTTTTTATTTATATAAACAAGACCTATCATTTTTTTATTCATATAAATAAGTCACATTTTCACCTATAGCAACTTATAACTTCCACTAATTACTTCTTCATGACACACTAGTGTGCCACGGCACAGTGGTTGGGAACCACTGCTGTATAGTAAATGCAGATCGAAGCGTATTAGATGGAATGATAACATTTTTGGTAGATATCATTTTCATAGACCTTGTCAACGCTGGCGGTTAATTTACTTATCACCTCTAAAATCAGAGGGTGGTGGTGGTTAGAAAGTTTAAAAAAAAAAAAAGATTTGAGAGAGAGATAACGAGGAAGGGAGGGGGGTATACTTTTTGAATGATTAAGGGAGGAAAATAAATAACAAATAAGAAAAAAAAAAGTGAGGAAATTCCAGAAATGCTTAGAATTCCCGTTTGCATAAAATTTGTCAAGCGAGCTTAAAAGATCCCCAAATACACCTATTTTCGTGAAGGAAGAATTACAGGGATACAATTATCTCTCGTTGAGATAATTTTCCGCTTAGTGGATACAACACCTGCAGGTCAAGGGATCGGCTTCTAAAATATTCACATAATCTACCCCCACCCCCAAGTAAGCCTCTCTCTCAGTTGCCAAGCCTTCGACCATGATGACCATACATATTGTCAAGCTGTCCAGTTGTTTCAGAGTATATGCTTGACAAACTTGTAACAAGTAAATTAATGTTTGTACCTGCGACATCATGTGTGATTAACTTGTTATTAGAAAATTCATATTTTAATTGTCATATATTGATATCATTGTCTGCTATAATAAAATAAAAATAGAAGAATACCCGCTCTATGATGGGTAAAATCAATTCTCTGAACAAAACATTTTTGCACTACCTTTATATACCCTTATAAAGAGCAACATATAACGCTACTAAACCTTATGTCTACAATTCTTATTCCAATTTTGATCAAAATTCATTATATAATTTCACGTGGGTGAATTTAGATAAGCTTTTGGTTTCCAAGAGTGAAGAGTGCATCAATTGTTGGCTAGTATAATTCAAGGGAGATAACCTCTGGATATTACGAGAAAACACAGCAATAACATTTCGCCTGGTATATGCAAGTACTTCAGCTAGTAAATCAAAGGTTGTTCTTTTTACATCTAAAAAAAAAAAAAAAATGGGGGAGGAGGGGGTTCGTCTTCTCTTAAATAAACTTGTCTTAAAGCCTAAGGGTAATTGTTCCCTTTGATAATCGGTTCCACTCATCGGATGTATGTAAAAACATCACCCGCCCACTCCCCTTGCCCAACAAGGCTTGGATTAACCATTAAGCAGAGTAAGCATGTGCCTAGGGCATTAGGCAAACAGGAGGACACCATTAAGACAAAGTAGACTAGATTTATTATGTTTACTGATGTATAAAGAGTGAATCTTTGTGTGAACCTCAAGATTCTCCCTTATAATAATTTATAAGAAATGGATTGTTAAGAAAGAAAGGAAAACAAACAAACAAACAAACAAAAAGAAGCTTTTCTATAAACAAATAATTCATACTAGCGAGACCTGTGGAAATTCCACAGGAGACTCATTCATATGTAATATATTGATGCTGGCATTCTGTAGATGTTCAGCGTAAATGGAGACGTTCTGATATTATTGTACCTATTTACACTGCCTCCCCACGGGACAGAGTTAGACACCAGGGTCGTTGTTTAATTTGGAGAAAAGGTACAAAAATAAAAAATTGTTTCAGTCGTGAAGGACTGATCCTCCACCGAAAGAGAACAAGAAATGGAAGTACAGATGGTATTTATTTGCTCCCCCACCGAGCAAATTAGGCACAAGGCCGATTTTTAATGTGAGGAGTGAAGGGAGGGGGAAGGGAAAAAGGGGACCAGCTCGCGAGAGGTGGGAAATGGGAGCTGGTTAAAGGTCAGGCATGTGGGGTTGCCCCCACATCTGGTCTTTGCTAGTCATAGCTAGTCATAGCTTGCAGTATCTGCCGGAACAGATGGTATTTATTTGCTCCCCCACCGAGCAAATTAGGCACAAGGCCGATTTTTAAAGTGAGGAGTGAAGGGGAAATGGGGACCAACTCCCCGGGGAGTAGGGGAGCTGGATGGTGACAATTGGTATGAAGAGTTGCCCCTACATTGACCAAGGTCTTATATGTGGGGTTTCCCCCACATATGGTCTTTGCTTGCAGTATCTGCCGGAACAGATGCTACACTTTGATCTTGACCAAAAAGGCCAAGTTTATTGTAGCTCTTTTGTTAAAACTGCAAAAGTTATCTAAGTTAGCAGGGACGCCCGGCGTAGCCCAATTGTAAAGTACGCTTAAATATGATGTTTTAATTCTTGCAGATTTCGTATATAGTACATACTATTTCATTCCAAAAATAAAATATCTGTAGACTTTATATATAGTGGTCATCGTAATCTTCTGCAGGATGTAGTCTGATTCAACCCCCACACTTTCTGGAGCAAAATACAGAAAAACAAATATTCTTGGTATTGACGCGTTCTACTTGTACATTAATTCAGAATTTCCAGTCGACTATATTGAAATTTCCTTCTCCTCCTCATCGATGGATATCTATGGGCTTTGCCACAGGTATTGAAGATGCTTGTTGCTTGCTTTTCAATGAAATGGGTCTGATAACTACGGCTATGACAACAGAATATTCTTTTCATTGTTTTGACTCTCGAGTATATATCCAACACAGTTAATCAACCGAGAACCACATCGCTCTATATAAAAGCATATAAGATATCAACGGATATACACTCGAGAGTCAAAACAATGAAAAGAATATGCTGTTGTCCTAGCTCTGCTAATAACTATTAGAGCTCCTTTTAGTCTCTGGAGACAATGGATAATCCCTGTGCTGGAAGTCGGTGGTGAAGCAAGAGTTGCACAATCATTAACTGCACCTCTCCTGAATTGACATTGTTTGAGTCAAATAGCAAGGAGAAAGCCAGGATGACTGGAAACAATGCTGGGTTAAGCAGAGAAAGACTAGTGCTATTTCAGAAATTTTTTTCTCCTAAACTAGTTGCACAACCAAGGTTTGAGTCTACTCTACTAATTAATCCATAGTTGGAGGGGCATAGGTTCATACCTGTCTCAAGATTATTTGTAAAAATGATGCTGTAACCCCAACAGAACTCAAACCCGACATGCTGAGTCTACAGTCTGTACCTATAACCAATTCACCAAACGTTTCTGAATTTTTTAGATGAAGATTGGTTATTCGTATTTGGATTTATCGGACTACTATTCTCATCTTGGGTGTGATTTTCACAACGTTTCAGTTGATGTAACCTCCGACCTTCTTCAGGTCTATCTTGTCGAACTTTTTTCAGTCACCCACACTGAGGATTGAACCTTCAACCTTCAGGAGAATATAACTTTTACAATTTACAATGGGTCACAGTGATTAGAGTACCTGGAAAAATCAATTGTAAACTGTGATATTCTCCTGAAGGTTGAAAGTTCAATCCTCAGTGTGGGTAGCCGAATAATACAATTGTGCATTACTTAGGACCTCTATCCAGTAATAGCTGATGAAACAAGAGCATGCTACCCCTGTGAAGTAAATAAAGTGTTCCATTCGAAATTCCATCCAAACTCCCGAGTTGGATAGAAACATTCCTAAGTTCGACAAAATACACTTGAAGGTCGAAGGTTACATCGACCGAAACATTATATCACACTCAAGATGAGAACAGTAGTCCGATGAATCCAAATAATATGAATACACCAAAGTACTCAAGTTCAGTATGTATGAATTCATACTATCCCAAAGAGTATTCATGAAAATTATGCTGTAAGCCAACAGAACTCGAACCTGGTTTGCCGAGTCTGTATATAATAAAATATAAACAGGTGCTTAAAATGTAAGGAAATAGAAATGATTAATGAATTACCTTTTTACTAAGTTACATCCCCGTTGATAAATTTCCAATCTATGTCACCTCGGAAATTTGACAAGATACACCTGAAGAAGGTGGGAAGCTACATCAATCGATCGAAACGTTGTGAGAATAACACTCAAGATGAGAAGAGTAGTCTGAATAATCCAAAAATGCCACCTATCTCAGATGGACACGACTCTGTTTGACTGATTGTTCTCGACTTGGTATGAAGATCCCTGATCCCTGCGGAGGCAGATATGAAGACGTGATACCAATATCGTACCTTTATCTTATTCTGTTCGTTGACTGTACTTATACTAGTTGGGTAATGGTTCTTATTCATATGAATGTCAAATATTTTATTTTATTTTTATTTGTGGATAGAAATCAAAGCAGAATCTTTTTTTTTTTTTTCTTGGTCTGCGTTTGACACAGAATGGACAAATGTCGTTAAGGTGACACAACCCCAACACGTGAACACACTTTGCACGACGAAAAGAGACGTTCACACGATCCGTCATGTTGTAGTGTGTTCGTGTTCAGTGGTGATGGCCATTTTTTACAAGAGGTCACTTAGCTTTCAGACACTTAAGAAATGGAGGTGAATGTTTCACCAGCAGAAAGAGAAAGAAGAGAGGGAGAGGGGTGGGGGGAAAGGAGGTAGAAGAGAAATGAAGGATGTGAATGGTTTTACCAAGTACCCAGTCGTTTTGTTTTTGCTTTTACTGTACGTTTTATTAAACTGTTTTCTATTTTCATCCAATGAAGTCACATTTCTCCATCGATTTGTTATTGTCTGTTGTTCTGGATGCTAAGAAAGTTGTAGAGGAAAAAACAACATCAAAAATAAAACAAATAAACAATATCAAAAGAAAGAATGATAAAGTCTATTCATGCAAGAATAACCATAAGTAAATGTGAGTTCAATATATCTTATAACGTTCCTGGTAAAACGAAATTATTTAGTTTATGTCTATTGTCAATGTGCATATGTGTATGACAGTGGGTTAGTTCAATAGACCAAAGTTTCCCAAACTTCAGGATGTCATGGAACCCCTGAGCAGGGCAAAGGTTTTTCACAGAGCACTAACACGATAATTTCTAAAATAAATATGAAAGATATTAATTTCACATTTTAACTTGGACTTATTTATTAGTTTTTCCTGTTAGTGATTTTACTATATTTTCGTGTTTATAACCATTTTTGTTGTTGTTGTTTTTGATTAATCAAAAATTGTTGCAATTTTTGTTAATTTATTTTTTTTCTTTTTCATGAACCATCCTGAAACTCTTTACACCTGTAGTTATGAATCATATCTCTTTCCAGTAAAAAAAAAAAAAAAAAAATCAATAATTAAATGTTTGCAGTCATTTAATTTTTCCATATAAAGCATTTGGTTCTCTTTAAGACAGGGCTTCCGGAGCCCCTTAACCTCACTCACAGAGCCCCAGGGGTCAGCGGAGCCCACTTTGGGAAACCCTTGTGCGAGCCTTTTCTAGTCTCGCACAAAAACGTGCGTTCATATCTCAAGACATATTTCTTGTCATATGCATACGCGCACACAAACATACGCGCGCACGTACACACACGTGCATATATTCATGTTCGCGTACATACACTCACATTCACGTGCATATACACACACGCTAACGTACACACATGTACTCACACATACGCACACATGGGCAACGTCACTTCCCCTTTGAAGAAAATCCACACGTGCGCAAAAGACCACCGGAAACAACTATAAAAGCAAGAGACAAGCTGTTTCCTTCCTTTTCCAATTCGGCTTCCGACCTGAGAGGTCGACGGACCAGCCGCCTCCCTTTCGGGACGCCCGCGCACGTCACGTCCTCTGCTACTGTATGTGGGGCAAGAGCTAACAGACTACGTACACTTGATACGCTTTCTTTCTCTATGAACTGGATTGACTTTCTCACTCTTTTTCCCCTTTTGCTTTGATCCATCAACCAGAAAAGTTCGCGTCCACAGCTAGTGGCCTGAAGACATTTCCACGTGGCCAAGTACCAACATGTGTGCGCAGCTTTACTGATGTCAACCCTTTATCTTTTTCTTTGTCTACACGCTGGACTTCCATTTCTCGTTCCACTACATTACTCACTCCTCTTTCCACGTGCGGACATGACCACGAGTTACACCTAAAACATTAATTTTTCAACAGAAAATAAACGACATTTTTATTTTATCCAGCAATTGAGTTTTGTTTCCTTCTTTCCATTCGTTTCATTATTTTCTTTTGTAGCGAGTTAGGATATTTATATCCTGGCCCGCAACACCCTACAATAGACTATATAGATAATGCGTGCATATATGCTCCCTTTGTTTAGTAAGTGTGAGGGTAAACGTGTGAACTTGTGCGAAAGTGAACCCAGTAAGTAATGTGTTTAAACAGAATCCTAAAGAGCAATTTGCTTCCAACACCAGACATTCGTAGAAGGAAAAAATACAATATAAAAAATAAAGAATTTTTATTGATAACGTGTTAGCATACCCCCCTCCAAAAAAAAACAAAGAGTTTTTAATGAATGATAGCTCAGAGTATCTTTTTTTTTTTTTACACAGTGGTCACCACTTATCAAGGCCCGGAAGCCACTCAGGGATAAGGGTTATTGCAAGTGCATTACGTTAGTGTGGAGATTTGATGAAGTGTTTACTTGAGGGGGCGGTTCATTAGGAATTTGTTAACGTTGGACTTGAAGACATCCAAGTTGTAGTCAGGTGGGAAGCAGGCAGACGGAACAGAGTTCCACAGGCGTGCAGTTCTAAGAAAGAAGCTTTGTTCATGGAATCCACGTTTTGATTTAGGCACAGATAAAGAGTGGGGGAAATTTTTCACAGTGGATTCAACTAGACGGGTGTTTTTCGTGAAAGATTGGCAAGGGGGGACCAGAGATTGGAGTTCAGACGATCATCTGCCATGGAAATAACGATAAAACAAGGATAGGCTCGCAACGTCTCTTCTGTGGGAGAGAGGTTGCAGGGTAGAGAAATCTGTTATAATCCTAGTGAAAGAATTACAAGGAAAACAGAACACAGGAATAGATTAAACAAGTGAAGCATGCATGGTCCCCCGTGCGTGCACAGTGAAGGAAGCATAAAAAATTAAGTTCAGCATTCCCCCAACCTCCCATTTAGCCCCAAAAGTCCCCAGGAGACGTCAAATGCTGGTGAAAATGAACAAACGGTGCAGTTTTAGGTCTTAACATATGTAAATTTGAGTTCTGCACATTGCAAAAAAAAAAAAAAAAAAAAAAAAGAATGACTAAGTCCATCATTTGCCACCCCTCCCCCATTTAACCCCCAAAGTCCCCAAGGCCTTAACATATTTAAATTTGAGTTCAGCACTATACAAAATTGCTAAATAGACACACACAGAAAATTTTGGACAAATATGGTAAAATAGTCACAAAAATGGAGTGTTTTTATTAGCCCTGAAAGAATCCTTGTGACATCCAAGAGTTATCATGAAGTATAGACAAACAAAATTACATAGAAATCAGTTAGTTACAACTTTTCAAAAAGTTTTATAAAAATCCAGGGCGTCATTTTTTTTTTTTTTTTAATAAGCACAAAAGTGTCAATTTTAGCCATTTTAACCCGAAAAGCACCACTAGGGGGGCAACCGGAGTTTTCCCGGAAAATCCGTTTTGTTACTTTTTTACTCATATCATGTTTAATGTTTGTGCAAAATTTCAAAAAATTCCAAGGCGTAGTTATTGAGAAAAGTGCGGACGGACGAACGGACAAGAGTGAATTTACAGGTCCGCCCTCCTTTTGTCCGGGGACCAAAAAATGTATTAACAAGAACATACAAAAGTGTGAGCTGTTCGTCTAGCCAACAAACAAGCTCTGTTGGCTCTCCGGATGTAAACTCAGCATTAATGTCTTGTTTTACGGTATTTATGCATATAGATCAGTTCATTCGTAGGTAATTCCGTCACACCAGTATCTTAGAAAGTTTCAAGTTAGAAGAAATCATTCAGTTTAGTTAGTGTAGACATGTTTGTCTTTTATCAGAGTGAACATGTGTGTGACAGTGTGTATATATATGTTTACCGTTGTTTAGTAAATGTGAGTACATTTGTGAACTTGTGTTTATGTGAGGTCAGTCACCAGTGTGTGTGTGTGTGTGTGTGTGTGTGTGTGTGTGTGTGTGTGTGTGTGTGTGTGTGCTGCTTTTGTGTTAAGTAGTTTGTTGTACAGTGGAACCCGGGATACGGTGGCCTTAGGATACGTTTTTTTCAGGTTACGATGTGGAATACGATGTTTTTCCGGTCCCTAGTTACGGTATTTGTCTCGCCTTACGGTGTTATTTACAATGTTATTTGATTATCATTATATACATGTGTATTTTATACTGTACTGTATTTTGTTACTAATTTTTAATACCGTATCCCGGGGTTCTACTGTACGTTTTTAGAAATATTTTTTTACTTCTGAGACTTGGTTTTGGGCTATTTTAAATCTATAAACTTATATATGTTTGAAAACAAAACAAAAACTTCCATTTTAATTGGTGTTAATTAGGCACGGAGATAATTTCTCAAGTGATCCGTCTCTTACTAACTTTCTGTTTATCACTTTCATCCTCTCTCGATATATGCTGTTTTGCGCGTATTCTTTAAATTTTGCTTCCATCACTCTCTTTCTTTCTCTCTCTCTCTCTGTCTGTCTCTCTCTCTCTCTCTCTCTCTCTCACTCTCTCTCTCTTTTTCTCACATTATCGTTTATTTATAATTGACTACTCCAATTTTTTTATTCTCCTTACCTTTTACTATCGATTTAAAGAGAAAGAGATAGCGCAAAAGTTGAGGAGGAGTGGGGGGTAATTTTTAATGTGGGGGGAAAAATCAATTTCCTCTAAAAAGAGGCACTCTGGTTTGAAACAAAAATTTAAAAAATTGCGGTGCTTATGCTTATGATATCTTTTTTTATTATTATTATTATTATTATTATTATTATTATTATTATTATTATTATTAGGCGAAAAGACAGAATAGTTACAATACTCCCCCTCCCTTCCCCATGTTAAGATTGGCTCTCTAACTAATAACGTTATTATTTTAGCACGGTACAATAAGTGCATAAATGCCAAAATTGCTTCAGCCTAGAAGTATTTCTCCTTAGTCCTTCCTTCACTGACCAAGAACAGGAAAGATGACGTGTAGTATCAGAACAGACACTACACTTTGCTCCTAGTCAAAAGGTCAATAACTTTATAGTAGTATTAAAAGTAGCAACAGAATCATAGGGAGTAGTAGTAGTAGTAGTAGTAGTATAATAATTTCTATCTTTTTTAACACACTCTGTATTCCATGGGTTCTTTATGCAAAATTTGTTGCCACTCTCTAGAACTTATTCATGTTATGGTCACCTGGAATCATGATTATCATTATTTTTATTGATTTTTTTTAACGTATTGTATGCCTGTATTGTTGGACTAAGTAAAGGCGACTTTCCACAAGACTGCAACATTCTATTTAGGATTCTTCGCTATATTTATAAAGGCTTTGCTGATTTTGACCCCCACCCCTCCGCGCGCACACACACACACACACACACGCCACCTGTTTTAGCTCTAATTCTGCTGCAAGGAAGATCCACACATAAAAATATCGATTTTGGAAGATGAAGATGAAATATTTATCAAATAGGAAACCTAGGCTGATCCAATCGAGTATCCCACCGGAACAGGAGGAGCGACGAGCTAACTCTCTCACTCAAGTGATGTTGATGTTATCATTAGAAAATAAAAGATTATATTTTTAGAAGATAATCAGCATTGAAAATAGGGGGGGGGGGAATCAACAAACACAACCAGTGGAAGAGCCTTGGGAGTTCAGAAATAGTTTTTTTTTTTAGAGGGGGGGGGGTCTCTTTTCCACGAGAGGATAATTCCTGTTTCTTTTTATAGCGCTCCCTCCACGCGGATGAATGTTGTTGTGTTTTCCGGGCCCGAGTTAACAATACCTGAGCACGGCAGGTGGTCAATACTAAAGCTGTTTTATGACAGCGAGTTCCGGATTTGTACAAATTAAAAAAGATTATTTTATATATACTTTATTATTATTTTCTGTTTAAAACCTAGTTTATAAATGAGATTATTTATAATTGTTTTTTGTTTTTTTTTTTTTTTTTACAAAGGCATCACCACATTATCAAGGCCCAGAGGCCACTCAAGGATAAGGGTTAAAGAGTGTACAGTAGAAGTTGGTCAATATAGTAATCATTAGTAATGAAAATTTGGTAAATTTAATAACTTATATGGAACGGCTCATCAAGAACTTATTTACCTTAGACTTGAACACAACCATATTGTAGTCAGCCGGAAAGCAGGAAAACGGAAGACAATTCCACAGGCGTGCAGTTCTAAGAAAGAAGCTTTGTTCATGGAATCTATGCTTAGGTTTAGGCACAGATAAAGAGTGGGGGAAATTATTGATAGTGTTTACAGCTAGACGAGTGTTTCTTGTGAAAGTTTGGCGAGGGGGGACCATAGATTGAAGCTCAGTTGAACACTTTCCATGAAAATAACGATACATCAGAGACAAACTCGCAACATCTCTTCTGTGAGATAGAGGTTGTAAGGAGGAGAAAAGGACATCTCCTACGAGGCTACGAAGTCTATTTTGAACTCTATCAAGGCAGGACAAGTCCTTTCTAGCAGCTCCTGCCCAGATGTGGCAACAGTATTCCATCCTTGGACGTACCTGGCTCTTATATAGATAGAGAATAGCATCAGCAGTGAGATATCTACTGGATCGATAGAAAGATCCCACCATTTTTCCAGCGGCCTTGGCAACAGATTTGATATACGTGTTCCATTTAAGATCAGGAGTAATGGTCAAGCCCAGAAGCTTGTCAAAACTTGAGGCCTCCTGAAGACGAGAGCCATTCATTTCAATTGATGACAAATGTGGATTAAAATGTTGATGATGTAAAGAGAGAAGCTTGGTTTTAGATGCATTAAAAGTAACCAGCCACTCCTTTCCCCATTGTACTACATGCTCAAGATCAGAGGAGAGAGAATTGGAGAGTACTTGCTCGTTTACTGTCTTAGATGTGGTACCATAAATGGTAGTGTCGTCAGCATAAATGTCTACAAATGATGTAAGGATATGATTTGGAAGATCATTAATGTAGATCAGGAAAAGAGTTGGGCCCAGGATGGATCCCTGAGGGACACCGGCATTAATACTGTGAGCTTCTGATTTTTGCCCCTCAACTACTACTCTTATGAACCTATCAGAAAGAAATGATTTAATAATTGAGAAGACTTTTCCAGCTATACCATAGCTAGCGATCTTATGAAGTAAACCTTTATGCCATACCCTATCAAAGGCTTTAGATATGTCAAGAGCAATTGCCCTAGAAAGATTGCCACCGTCGAGAGATTTGCTAATCCTATGCGATATAACTGTAAGGACATCTGCTGTAGATCTAGCAGAACGGAAACCATATTGAGTGTCACTAAGAAGGTTATTTTTGTTGAGATGTTTGATTACTTCTGTATTTAACACAGATTCTAGCAACTTACTCATGACGCACAGGAGACTTATTGGCCTGTACTGAGAGGGGGATGAGCGATCACCTGAATTCTTAAATACAGGGCATACTGATGAGATTTTCCAGGGAGATGGGAAACTATTCTCCTTAAGACAACGTTTAAACAGTTTTGTAAGTATGGGCGCTAGTTCAGGTTGAAGTTTTTTGAGTACTATAATTGGAATACCATCAGGGCCAGTTGCTTTACTGGAATCAAGGTTTTTGATTAGCTTGGCAACATCACGTACAGATATACGTATATCACATAGCGTGTTTTCTGATACAGGAGGAAATATTGGGGGTTGGCGGTCTTGGTCGCAAAGGGTAGAATTAGCTGCAAAGTTCTTGACAAAGAGTTTGGCTTTGTCTGATGCTGACGAGATTACCTCAGGTCCATTGATAATAGTTGGGATGGAGCACACGCTTCTGTACAGGATTCTGTTTGCTATTTGCCAAAACTGGTGGGAACCAAGCCGCTGCTCAGCTACTTTGGACTTAACAGATTGAGCATACAACTCTCTTGCGTTCCTTATTACTTTCTTACAATGGTTGCTGGCAGTCCTGAAAACGGCTTTAGTTTCCATACATCTATTACGTTTGAAGCAGTGGAAAAAGTGATTTCTGTGCGCAATTGTAGAAAGACATCTAATTTTACACCAACCCAACGCGTATGCGCACACATATGCACATGCACGTATATGGTTTGGTTATAATATGCATGCATAAATAAGGTTTGGTTCGGTTGGTTTTATAGCAAATCAGAAATTGTTTCATATATAGATTACGCAACTGAAGTTATGGGCTTCATCATCGTCGTCGTCGTCGTCGTCATCATCATCATCATCATCATCATCATCATCATCGGTTTAACGTCTGTTTTATATGCTGTCTTTTAGAAACTGACCTCCAAACTAACCTCCCTTGTTAATTCCTACGGTCCTGTTTCCATTCTCGCTGATCGGATTGTATTGTCAGAAATTTATTGAAGGTGTTATTGATCCAGCTGCTATTCCTCGCGAATATATTTGTGGATGTGTAGCCGGGACGATTAATCAAAATCGGGGGGGAAAAAAATCGGAATTTTTTTTGTGTGTGTGTGTGGGGGGGGATCGAAATAGGAAAATTTTTTAGTCTAATTTCTTATTCTAAAAAACGATTTGTAACAGAAACAAATGGGACTTTTTTCTTCCTCTCCCCTGTGCTATTCGGCCACATCTTGACCAGTCAGGGGTACGGTGCATTGATACTTCCTATCCTCAAAGGAAATCGGCCAGCATCCGGTTTGAAGAAGAACAACTCATTCTTACGCAGAGAGATACCAAACGGAACGGACCTCCTTTTCTTCTCTCTCTCTCTCTCTCTCTCTCTCTCTCTCTCTCTCTCTCTCTCTCTCTCTCTCCACCTCGGTGTTATCTCTACGGTATCGACGATTCCACTGGAATAACTACCGCGATAATACCAGGTGCCGGAGTCCAGCTTTCTACAAGGAAAATACCACATTCTCCTCAATAAACCTTTTCTGTGACCTTTTATGAAGTTGTTGCGTTTGTCATTTCAGAAGCTTGTATCGAATTATTTATTTTATTAGGGTGTGCCCTAAGCATTACAAACCCTAAAGATTCTTTTACTTATTAATTTTTTCTTTTTTAATTTAATTTTCTATTGTTGGTACAAATGAAAAATATCGATGAAAATCGATATTTGTTGAAAATCGATAGTTTATAAAAATCTTGCATCTATACTCCAATGACGTTTTTTTGTGCATTGGTATTCATATTAAAAACTCTCTTTTCTATTTATTAAAAAAAAAAAAAAAAAAGTACAACTTCGTTATACACAGGCGGCAAAAATAAAGTCCGCACTTGTAGTTTTTTTCAAAAACTGCAAATTTAAGCTAAATTTAATGTAACAGTTTAAACAACCTATACCTTATTTGATTCGCCTTTTGTTCTTCTATAATTTTACTTGTTCATATTTGACTTTTAATTGAAATATACTAGTGTTCAAGTCAATCTAAAAAAAATGACTTCAAATTGAGGAGGCAAAAAGAAAGTCCGCAGCAACAAATTTGCTTAAAACCAGCTTAAATTATTACCCATAGATCATTTGAAAATATCCACCAATAACCAACAAAGCAGCATCTCTAGTCGTAATTGTTGTTGTTCCAGGTTATACAACGTAACATTTAGTTCATATGCCACGACTTTCTCTAAGTGATCGTCAGGAGCTCATTAATCTCCACCTTTCTGGTTTATCCAATCGAGAAATCGGCTGCAGATTGAAATGTTAGTTTTTCGGTTTTCTTACGGGATGATCATCTTACGTGTAATTGTATTCATGCAGATATTCTACATGATTTATATTCGCGTAATATTTTTGTAAAAAGGTAATAGTAAACACAAGCCTCTTTCTACATATATTTATGTATGCGTATATATATTTGTTAAAAAATTTTGCCTACCAAACTCCTCTGTCAGTTTTTAGTCTACAGACATTAAACTTAATATATAGAGTATTTGAACTCGTGTGAAACTTTATATTTGGGTTTTAGCCGGGGAAAATTGGTGCAAAAGTGCAAAAATTAAAAAAATAGAATTTGCCAGGTGAAGGTCGAATGACGGCATTATGAATATGTATGTGTAATGTAATAGTTATTGGTTCATGTTTTAATTTTTAGCCTTGCAGCAAATATGTCTTCATAGCTCAGGCATCAACGTCAAAGGAAAAAGTAAATTGTAAGCTAAACATTTTGGTTTCGATTCTCGATGGTGGTGCACAAGTCATTTTATTTTTTTTAACTTTTTAAATCATTACTATATATTGGATCCAATATAATATAATAATAAATACGAAATCTGCATTAATCAAAATATCATAGTTAAGCGTATTTTATGACCGGGCAATGCCGGGCGACCTGCTTGTACAATATACAAAGAAAAAACATTAAGAAGTTTGTCAGATTAAGAAAAGAAAATTATATTTAGATTAAAAAGCAGATTAAGACTCTCTGCTAATCCCACTAAATTAAATTCTACTTTTTTAGGCGATTATAGAATCAGAATCGGTAATTGTATTGGAATTGTGAATATAGAACAGAATCTGTAATTGCACCAGAATCTGGAAATTTTTTGGAATCATTCCATCACTAATCTTGACGTCTGTGTATGGAATCTTAAATTTATGTTTGAGGCGTTCCTTTTGGTCAGTTTGGGTTGCTGTGTCGGACTTATCATACAATGTTCATCTTTCATTTACATGGTGACTCTCAAAAATGTCACCCATGAAGTATCTATATATCTATAAAAGTGAAAAATGTTTTGTTTTTTTTTATCTATAAACTTGAAATTTGGTATATAGGGTATTCATACATGTGGAAAACTTTTTTTATCTGTTTTCATCCGGAAAAAAAAGACTGATAAGGGGTAAAAATTTAAAAAATTGCTACGTGTGGGTTATCAGATTTTTATCTGTTTGTCAACTGTTTTACGAATAAGTAGGTTTAAAAGTACACTTTTAGAACACCGTGTCAAACTGGCCTGATGATAATCGTACTTGACTCAGTATCTTTAGGTTTTGGTTTCGATATCAGCTCAAGTATTTTTTTTTTTTTTTTCACTTACAAGAAGTGAACTGTTTAGAAAAAACGTAATACTCACATGCACCTATCTCACTTTTTTTTCGTTTTTTTTTTGCTTCACTTTTTTAAAAAGAATTTAACGCTACGTTTATTACCTACGATATTTCTAATACAATAATAAAGTAGAATTCTGCATTAATTTTAATGTAATATTTATGCATATTTTCCAACCGGGAAACACCGGGCGGTCTGCTAGTCATCAATAACATTCACAATCCTTTCTGGAATCTTATTCAGTAAAAAAAATAAATAAACTTCAGTCTATGCCTGACTTGTCCATCAAGTTTCAACCATAAATGTCCAACCGTCTTTGTTTTATTGCCACCCAATAATATAGGGGACATTTTGGTAATCGTCTGGTCATTAGAAGGTGTGATACTAGATTAACTTCACACTGACCGGACATTAACCTCCCCTCTTTTTTTTATAATAATATCTATCAAAACAAACTCCAAATTCCTAAACTCAAGAGGTCAACTTTTCCATGTCATATCCAATTTTCTTATTTTGTTTTTCCGGAGATAGCAAAAAATTCATTTGCTATTTCAGACACTTCGACCGAGAAATCTTTTTAATATTCCAACTGTACCTTATAGTGCATTTTTTTTTTGTATTTCTCTTGCACTTTGTCCACCGGGTATATTCCCAATGTAGATTTGAAATTTTTTTCCATGAGTTAGATCGCTTCTAAAATTATTGGAATGGAGATCTTCAAAAGATTCCAGTTTCTCTTGATGCTGTGCATAAGACATATTGTATTTTTTTATCAGCTCTGTTAAAAGCAGTATCATTAGGGATACTGACTTCAACTAGGATTGTTACTTTCTCCCTGTTTGTCCCATATCACTATGTCAGTTTTAATAGTTCCGTTTTCTAGGTATGTAGCTGTAAGGATTTCATTATCATAGTGGATGGTGTATGACTTATTTCCAACTGTTGTTTCTGGTAAACATGTTCCCAGGACTTACTGCTGAATATAGGTTCGATTGAAGAAAGGATTGTGAATTTTATTAATAATTTCATGGATGGCATTTTTTTTTTAACCACTCTGTATATAGTAGTGATGGGACGATTCCAATATTTTTCCCGATTCCAATACAATTAAAGATTCCGTACTAGATTACCGATTCCGATTCTTTATAAATCTCTAAATATTTAACTATAGAGTTGTTATTTTCCCCCGATTTCTGTAAAAAAACACATGTTAAATAAGCAGATATTTTCCTAAACATAGAATTACACTTATGGAGGATTATCTATCGATTTTAGCTTTACTGGTATTTTAAAATTAATAAATATTTATTATTTTATCATTATTGCCTGCAATGGAAGATTTTACTTTAAACAAAATCAAATAAAAAAAAACAAAAGAATCGTTTTGGCATCGGAAATAGGCACCAGTTTTTTCGATTCCGATACCCCCAAATTTGCCGAGTTTTTTTTCTGATTCCCAATTCCGATTAATTGGACCAACATTAGTATATAGACCATTGTTATGCCGAGTATCTTATGGATTCAGGAGGCCTTTACCCCCTACTCCAATTGACATATATGTGATACGTTCTTTTTAGTTTTAAGACACCAGTGCACTGCCTTTGCTCCTCTCCCAGTTAATAGGAGCAAGCATCAGCATCCTTTGGTCGGCTAAGGAGAAAGGTTTTTCAGAACAACAACCTCCGACTCCACACCAAAATGCTAGCGTACAGAGAAATATGCATTGCCACACTGCCGTATGGATGTGAGTCTTGGACGACCTGTAGCCATCATAGTAGAAATCTGGAGACATTTGGGGGAGCAGGCAGCTGCAATGTGGAGTCCATCATGTTCCAATGCCAACTCAGATGGCTGGGGTACGTCATTCAAATGCCCAACCACAGACTACTACGTAGAATTCTCTATGGTCAATTACTCCAAGGCTGACGCAGTGTCGGTGGGCACAGGAAGCATTTCAAAGATCCCTCGTCACTAGAAGAACTTGCTTCCTGCCAAGATCTCTAGTGCTCCCTCTGCTCACAGGAAGTGGATTGTATTGAGGAGCAGCAAATATAGGACCATGCATACAAAGAGGCTTGCTTGCCAGGCCAAGCCTGCTCTGCCTGGTAACTCCTTCACATGCCTGATTTGTGACCGTACCTGTAGGTCCAGGATTGGACTATTTAAACATCAGCAGACTCACAAGAAGAAGATTGTCATCATCAGATAACGATGGACAACCAAGAAGATGTTCTTTTTACATTTTTTTGATAAAGGTCAATTATTTTAAGGTATAAAAGTATGATGTAGGTTTTTTTTTTTTTTTTTAAATCAATCCACATCATGGGTTACAGATAGGCCTATTTTTTCTTGGAGGGAATGAAGATAGCTTACCCTTCTGCACAGGGTTGCAGTTAGCGAATTCTAGACCCCCACCTACAGGGATGCCCTAATACATACCACCACTCTCAGCCAAAGTGGACCTGGGAGCAATTGCAACTAAGAGGCAACTCCACATTCCTCACAGCCCCCAAATCGAGATCTTACCACTGGTTGTCTTTTAAGGTCATACCAAGGACCAATATTCTAGTGAATGGGAATGATAAGTATATCTCTTAATGTTAAATGCATGAATATCTTTGTATTATGCATAAACTGATTTGCACTTGTGAAAGAGGAGAATGAACGATTGGAAAATCCCTAATGAATTGTAATCTAGCTTGGATGATGAATTGTGTCAATAACAAAATGGCGTCACATTTTGCCCTTTTGCAGAAAACATTGTTATAACGTGCCGATAACCTTAGCACAATAAATGTCATTTACTATCGCCAAATAGATTTTTATTATCTTTTATCCACTGAGATTACATTATAAGGGAAAGGCAAAAGACATAAGTGTAGAAAAAAAAATAAAACGAACTAGAATTTCCTAAAATGGAGGTCATGACCCACCTAAGTTGAATAGGGGCCATATAAAAAGAATCTGAGGATTGCAAGTTTTGAATTGAAAGCCATGTTTAATTTCAGAAGAGTTTCCAACGAGTAGCTAATCTGTAAAAGTCTGTGGAGATGAAAAAAGTTTTCGGTAGGTAGCTGATCTGTATAAGCCTCGGACTTAAAACTTTAGCAGGCAAAGATCTTTCCCATGTGGACACAAAAAAATTATGTGTGGGAATTTTAAAAGATCCAATATTTTTATGGAGCAATTCCAGTTTCTGATTGGTTACTAGCAAAACGTGGCTCCATTTGATTGGTCGGTTCCTATCACCAGTATCTATAAGTAGAAACTTTTCAATTTTGTTTAATCATACCCTCAACTTATAATAAAAAAAATATTGCAGCAGCAAGTATACTTGAAAATTTTCCAAAAATGTTATTGATATGCCTACAAAAGGGATATATTTGTTTAAAGTACCTGAGTGGTTCTGGTTACATATTCAAATAATAATCCAGTAAGTCACCATATTGAATGAGTATTCGTGGTCAGAGCTAGTATGTCCTTAAGCGTGAGGCTTACGGCATATCCTTTGACGTCTCTCTCAAGTTGTTCTACCAGTTGGTATTTATGGCTTGACATGCTTATCATATTATTGTAAGGAGGAACCCGGATGTACTCGTATTCATTACATCAGTTATATCTGTGGAGAAAATACCATCAGATAAAACACTAACAGTTCTTCACAGGTGCTAGACAAAAAGCCACCATTTTGAATGTCTTTTTTGTCTAAAAATCCCCCCTCTATAATACAGAGCAATTTTTATTTACTTATACATAAATAAACCATCCAATCACATAAAAGTTACCCCCCCCCAAAAAAAACGCTAAACAAATCTATTTCAAGTATTTAGATGAATTTAGAAAGCAAATAACAAGTCAGACAAACCCACCTTCAATCTATTTTCAGAATGAGATGTTTTCTTACTTTTTTCCTCTTTCTGATTTCTTTACTGATTTATACGTTTTTCATTCTTTTAATCAAACTTTCCAGTTTGTGACGTTTTTTCTTTTTTCTTTTTTTAATTTCACTTATTCAGATGTTATTTTATATGAGTATGAATATTAGTTTGAACACTGGCAACGGATTTTTCTTATTTTTTTGTATGGCCATTGTACACGCAATAAATAAATGTAAAGTCAATTGTTTATAGATTAAAAACAAGGAAAAATGAATGAATATGTTTAATTTTGTGGCTTTCCGAAGAAATCATAGTGCTCTACTGTTCAGCAATTACGGAGACTGTGTTTATTTTTAGTAGTAGCAGAAGGTTAATTAGTTGTTTTGTTGGTACCCTGACAAAAGGAGGTTGGACCTGTAAATTCACCCTTGTCCATTCGTACTTTTCTCAATAACTACACCTTGGAATTTTTTAAAATTTTGCACAAACATTAAACATGATATGAGCAAAAAACTAACAGAACGGATTTTCTGGGAAAACTCCGGTTGCCCCCCTAAGGGTGCCTTTTGGATTTGAATGGCTAAAATTAAAAAAAAAAAAATTGATGCCTTGGAATTTTATAAAATTTTCTGAAAAGTTGTAACTAACTGATTTCTATATAATTTTGTTTGTCTATACTCCGCAATAACTCTTGGGTGTACCCCAGAGACTCTTTTAAGGCTAATAAAAACACTCCAGTTTTGGGACTATTTTATCATAGTTGTCCAAAATTTTCTGTATATGTCTATGTATCAGTTTTGCATGGTGCTGAACTCAAATTTAAATATGCTAAGGCCTTGGGGACTTTGGGGGTTAAATGGGGAGGGGGTGGCAAATGATGGACTTAGTCATTTCTTTTTATTGCATAGTGCAGAACTCAAATTTACATATGTTAAGGCCTAAAACTGTACTGTTTGTTCATTTTTACTAGGATTTGACGCTCCCTGGGGGACTTTTGGGTTTAAATGGGGGGGGGGGGGTAGGCAAATGCTGAACTTAGTCATTTTTTTTTATGCTTCGTTCACTGTGCACTCACGGGGGACCATGCATGCTCGACTTGTTTTTTGACATATCAACCTTTTTTAGGTTATTTAATGCCGAATATAGAAAGTTTTGGAAAAAGTTTTTATGTTTGCGGTTCTTTATATTTTTTAAATATTTATTCATGGTGTTTGGTTTGATTGTTTTGTAGGGGAAAATTGTTGTTTTGTTTTGCAGAACATGATTCAGTTTTACAAAGGACAGGAAAGAAACAATAACATTTTATTTGCTGTATTTTAAGCCAGAAAGACAGTATCATCAGACAGCCTGATCTTGTAGCACCAGGATTATTATTAGTAGTAGTAGTAGTAAAGATAGTAATAGAATTATAGGTAGTAGCAGCAGCTTAAGTAGTAGTACTGGTAGTAGTAGTAGTAGTAGTAGTAGTAGTAGTAGTAGTAGTAGTAGTGGTAGTAGTAGTAGCTGTAGTAGTAGTATAATTTTTATTCCTCATGACACAATTGATAAAATAATTTTTATCATTCATGTGACAAAGATGCTTTATGCTAAATTTAGTATAATTCTGTCGTTTGTTTTTTGGAGCTTATAAGTTGCCAACTGACAGACAAATTTGTATCGATTCAAAAAATTTTGGAAAGCTTTATGAATATTTGGAAATCTAAAGTTATATAGAGTTTGGATTCTGATGTTATCTGTTTAGGGCAGCTGCACATTTTTAATTAAAAAAAAAAACAAAACAAAACTTTTTGACCAAACGCGCACTTCCAGGAGTAAAGGCATCTTTTACCTTATTCCTGACATTTTATAACCTTTAGGGTGGATCTAGCATGGAATGCACTTCATTCTTTAGAGAAATTATGGAAATCTTAAATCAAGAAAGCAACCAAAACTAAGGTCTTCAAAGCCTGCATAGAGTCAATCCTTCTGTATGGCTCAGAATTATGAACGCTAAACGTCTCATGTCGAAAACATCTCGATAGTAAATAGACAAGAATGCTTCAACTTGCCTACAACATATCCTGGAAAAGTCATCCAACAAACAAGTTATTGTATGGTTCCCTATCTCGTGTTTCCAATATTTTGAGACAGAGACATCTAGCACTTGCCGGTCATATTAGTCGCCATGATGAGCCGGTAGAAAAACTACTTTGGACTCCAGACGCAAAAAGGAGAGTTGGACGTCCACATATAACACTGAAATCCATTATTGAAAAGGAAACTGGTCTGGTAGGAACTGAGCTGGTTGCTGCAATGGCCGACCGAGAAATCTGGCAATCGGAATTTGTTCACGGTTCACCTGCACATACTGACATTGGATGAAACAACAACAAGGGTTGATCTAGTTGAACTTTGCATCCTCAATCTAAATCTGATTGAAATCCATTCAGTAGTTGCTGGATTTCTGTTGAACAGACCGTTAAAGAGATTTCCATTATCGGTCTTTAACGGAATATACATCTCAGGTAGTGTCATGGGCTATCTGCATGCACAGTCTGGTTGTAATCCAATCAATAATTTCCGAATCTATAGGGAATAACCAGCTACTTTATTTTGTTTTGTTTAATAGATGACCATTATTTGTTTTTGAAGGAAGTATTTACTTTAACATGGCTCATGTCATCATCATCATCACCACCACCACCACCATCATCATGTTGAACAGATTTTAGAAATCAACTTCCAACCAAACCTGTCTCTGTCCGGGTCTTAACTTATCCATCATTCTCTAAAGTCCATCCTTATCACTTGTTCCCATGTTTTCCACAGGCTTTCTTTTGCCGACTGATCTTGCTATCTCAACTGTTCTACATTTATTAATGCAAGCATAGCATAATGTAACGTGGCCGTTACTTTTTAACTGTGTTGTTATACTTCAAACCTCTCAGACCCACACGCCGTCTGGTACCGTCACAAAAGAACGAGCAAATAAAAAAGGAAATGAATAAAAACCCAACTCGGCACATTTTTTAAGCGCACATGAAGTGCATTTATTCATGGTTCTTCCAAAACAATGCATTTCATTATTTTGCAAAAGTCTTTTTGCACACACACGTTTTTTAAAAGTCTCCATCTTTTCACCACCTCGCACTGGCAGTTAGCTAGCGCTTTCTCAGCCTTGACTTCATACTTCTATCTTGCCCGGCACACAACTTGTTTCTCCTCTTGACCACATGATGCATTTTTCTCTCCTTTTCTTGTGATGCAAGCTTGCGCACACTTGCTAATTTGCATATGTGCTTTAACGGCTGCTGCTACTAATATTTTCACTAGCCAGCTATCCTTCAGCTGCTGCTTTCTCACATGTGTCCATACGCACTCTGTTACACAAGAACTCTCATCCATTCTTTCAATAGAGGCATATACCAAAGAATAAAGTCTTGTTCTGTATACATCTCTGAATACTGTCCAGATTTAATCTTCGTCTGAGATTATCAGGACATTCCATGCATGCAAACTATGGTTGAAATCCAGTCAATTTTTTTTTTTTAATCTCTAACGAACAGAGATGCAGGCACTTTGATTTGATAGATGTTCTTTGTGACCCGTCGTTTACAGAAATGTTTTTTTTTTTTTAAATAAAACCTGGATAAAATTAAAATAATAAACGCTAATTAGTACTTATCCAGAATTTTCCCTATATTAAAAAAACAAAAATAAAGAAAAATATGTATCATTTACGTATCCGTGACGAAACGAAAATATCATATTCCAAAAATCACGTGAATTGATCAAGTAGTTTTATTTTTAAATAAAAATCAAATTTCATGAGTATCCGAGAAGTAACTGTCTCGGCCACCATTTTGAAAAAAAAAAATTACAAGAAACAAAGGGAGATAACTTAATAATAATTTATACTTACTAGATTTATATTGTAATACCTACGAATCCCCACTAATTGCTTAAAGATGATTTTCTTTCTAAAAATAAAACTACTTGATCGATTTATGTGATTTTTGGAATGTGACATTTCCGCTTCGACACAGGTACGTACATCATACGAATTTTTCTTTATTTTTTTATTTTTTTTACTATTGGAGGAATTCTGGACAAGAACCCGCTATTTTAATAATTTTAAAATTAGCAATGTTTTTTTTTATCTTTTAATTCAAACATAATCAAAGCAAACGATTTCGACAAGATAAAATAAAATAGTTTTTTTTTTTCAGAAACTGACAGTTGAAAGCTTTGGACGATGTTAAAATTCCATTTCGCTAATAAATCGAACGTTCGTCTATCTATTCGTTCATTTGATTAGTGAAGAAATCAATTTTTAAGGTTTTTGCATGGAAATATTGAAAGTATTAATAAAAATGAATGCACGAAAATTATGAAAATTATTTCGAGAATCAAATTGCCTTTGGCAAGTAAATATCGACTAAACTACACTTTCTCCTTTTTTTCTTTTTCCTTTTTGTCTGCACACATGAAGTTATCGACATTTTTCAGTGTTGCTAGTCCAGATTTTCATTATAGATATCTTTTTTAGATGTAATCATAATTATTTGGTTGAAAGAAAATGATTATAACTTCGTGTATATCTAATTTATAAAACTCACTATGTCTGTCTGTCTGTCTCTATCGATATTTTAAAACTCTATCTGTCCCGAAACTAAAAGTCGCATAGCGGTGTTAGGAGGCTCAAATGATTGGATTTTTTATGGACCGCTCTTTTTTGGGGTCTTTAGCCGGTTAAAATAGTTTTTTTTAAGGGGTCAAAAAGGGGTCAAAATTAAAAAACAAAATCGTTATACATTTTGTACATTCATCTTAGTTTATTTTTAATCAGTTCATGTGCGTATCACATTGGTACAGTGGTAACGTCACCAGCTTTGAATGCTACAGTTTTGCTTTCGGTTTCGATTCTAGCTGATTGCACCTAATCATTTTTTTTTTTTCACTTTTGAAATCACGACTCTATAATAATATATACAAAATTTGGACAAATTAAGATTTCATATTTAAGCGTATTTTACGACCGTCCCCCCCCCCCCCCGGACATTACCCGGGATTGGATGATAATTAATGTTCCACACTTTTAATACTTTTATTATCATCAAAATCGGTGAAATTGGCCATTTTTCAATCAAATTGATTGATTGCCTGCTCTAGTCTGGGACCTACTATAAAACTTCACATACCTCCCTGCAGTGACTTAGTCCGCAATATATTACACTGTATAGAGAACTTACGATTGATTTTATAAAATTATTTTTATATAATTAAATTAAAATTTAAAGAGCAAAAGTCCAGTATCATAATTCAATTGTTCTCTAAACAGAAACATTCATTTCAACGCGCCCGTCTTATCAAAGAACCAACTGTTGAGTTTATGAAATTATTTTTACATAATCACTTGAATTAAAGTTAATCGCACAAAAGTCAAGTATTATGGTTCAAGTGAGCTCTAAGCAGGAACATTCATCTTAATCATGCTCCTGTCTTATAAAAGAATCTGCAGTTGATTTTATAATCTTGGCCTTTCTGTAGTGCAGTGATAAAACCTCTGAAATGGACTTGTGATGTTAGGCTGTATAAGGGTGTTAACTTTGATCAAAATTGGATTGTTCCTTCTTGTTGAAACTCGACTGAACACATGGAAATAAATAACCACAGCACAAAAGTAAAGTAGAACAGATATATTGAGAGCAAGAAAGTATATACAATATTTACATAGAGTCCATTGGTATAGTCATGAGGAAACTGTCCCTGGAGAAGGTGTCGGCCTGGGTAGTCGTTGACTCTCAACCTCATCTCTCTGGGTCTCTCATTGGGTCTTTCCCATCTTTATATAGTTGACAACTCCACGTAGGCTAATTAGGTGGATCCTACAAAAATACTTTTTCTTTTCTTTTTTTTTTACATGGGAGTCACCTCTTATCAAGGCCCAAAGGCCACTCGAGGATAAGGGTTAATGGGTATACATTAGTCATTGTGATTTTAGCGTAGTAAACATTAGTGGGAAATTTGTAACTTGGATTACTTAGAGGGACGGTTGAATAAGAACTTGTTTACGTTAGACTTGAAGACAATCAGATTGTAGTCATCTGGAAAGCAGGCAAACGGAATAGAGTTCCACAGACGAGCAGTTCTAAGAAAGAAGCCCCGTTCATAGAATCTATGCTTAGGTGTAGGCACAGATCGTTTTTTTCCTATTATCGATTTTCCATACTTATTGGAGGAATTCTGACAAAACATCTAAGAACACTCCCAGACACGTCAAGTACATTTGTGTGTAAAAAAAATTGGTCCAGATGTTTCTGAGTCCATAGAAAACGAACTCACACATACAAAGTGCCTTTTATATATATAAGTAGAGATATATAAAGTATATATACATGTGTGTGTGTGTGTGTGTGTGTGTGTGTGTGTGTGTGTGTGTGTGTGTGTGTGTGTGTGTGTGTGTGTGTGCGTAAGTGTGTGTATCTGTGCACATATGAAAATATGTGCTACACACGCACACACATTTTTTTTTTTTTTTTAATTTTCTTCCTTTGAAGATTGTAATGCTGGGTATGGGGCAGCCAAACCAGCTGTCAACATCCCCCTGCTTTTTATTGAAACCAACTGAAAGCTCTTTTTAGTATCCTCGTTTGTTCCCTTAAGTGCAATTGTCTGGATCTCTTTTGCACTTGGTTCACCAGGAATATTAGTTAGGTAGGACTTCAGGTTCTTCTTCATAAGCCCTGTGGCACCTATGATAACTGGTATGATTGATATCTCTCTAAGATTCCAGTTTCTTTTCATATCATACGTGAGACCTTGGTATTTGGTCTGTTTCTCTCATTCAGCTCTGTTCAGACCTCCATCATAAGGAACACTCACTTCAACCAAGGTTGCAACTCTTCTAACTTATTCCATATAACTATGTCAGGTTTCACAGCAGCATTTTCAAGGTAGGTGGCTGAATGGATTACATGGTCGTAATGTATGGTATATAAGTCATTTCCAACTGTTCTTTCAAGTTGATTTTCACAGGATTTGCTGCTACATTGGATGTTTAATTTTTTAAAGATGATCCAGTGGAGGTACTTACATACTCCATCATGTCTCGCTGTGTAGTAGCCATCCCCTAAAAGAACCTTGCAACTTGATACTAGATGACTCACACTTTCCAATTCCGTGTGGCAGAATCTGCCTTTGTTATCATTACTGAGACATGCCATTTTCTTGAATGTAGTTGTCATCAATCCCTGGTCTTGAACAGCCATTGTGCATGCGCGTGTGTTTTGAAATCAGTGTTCCTATTGATGTTGGCTTAAACAGAGCTGAGAGATAAAGAAATACTAAGGTTTTATATATCACATGAAAGGAAACTGGAATCTTAAGATCGCCCATCATTCCAGTAATTACAGAAGCAACAAGACACATGAAAATTAATTAAAAAAAAACAAACTACATGAATGTACGCAGTCATACAACAAAAAAAAAAAAAAAAAAGAGAGAGAAACAGACTGGCTCTTCTTTAAATATAAAATGACTAGCAGGGTGAAACCGACGGTGTCCGGGATTGAATGAGGATCAACAAATGATCCACCCTCCTATACACTTATTGTCGCCGAAATCGGTGAAATCGCCCATTTTTTAATCAAATCAGTTGAATGCTTGCTCTAGTTAAAGACCCACTATGATGTATCGGGAGGAAGCTTCACTTAGTCCACAATGCATTGTACTCTACATTGCACTGTAGAGAATTTATTGTTGATTTTTATAAAATTAGTTGTTAATAATGGCTTTACTTAAAGTCTTAAATGTAAAAGCCAAGTATCATGGTTCAATCGTGCCCTAAACAGAAACATTCATTTCTTATCAAAGAACCAACTGTTGATTCTATGAAATTATTTTTATACAATCACTTGAATTAACGTTAAACGCACAAAAGTCAAGTATCATGGTTCAATAGTGCTCTAAAAAGAAACATTAATTTCGAATGTGTCCCTGTAGTATAAAAGAAGTTACAATTGATTTTATATGCTGGGTCTTTCTGCTTGTGTGGTGATAAAACTTCTCAAATTCATTTGCGATGTTAGATTGTATAAAGGTGTTAACTTTGGTCGAAAGCAGACTTCCTTATTTAATCGGATTTTTTTTCAATTATCGATTTTCGATACTTATCAGACACATTCTGACACAAAACCTATGTAAGAACACTCCCAGACATATCAAGTACCTTCGAGTGAAAGTTAAAAAAAAAAAAAAAAATCGGCCTAGCTGTTTCTGAATCCATAGGGAACGAACCCCCCCCCACACACACACACAGTTCCTTTTATATAATAATAGAGTAAATAGACAGATTCTATGAACAAAGCTTTTTTTTCAAGAACTGTCCACCTGTGCAACTGTTGCACTGGCCTACTTCCAAGCCGATTGCAATATGGTAGTCTTCAAGTCCAATGTTGAACCGTCCCCTCAAACAATCCAAATTCTATCCAAATTACACTATTAACAGTTATTACACTATCACCTTACATTCATTAACACTTATCCTCGAGTGGCTTTCAAACTTTGATAACTGGAGACTCCCTTGTACGAAAAAAAAAAAATTAAAAAGATAGATAAATAGAGTGTGACTGTGCACTAATTTAATGTTAGCTGTGGAAACACGACCTATCCAAGGCCAGTTTGTATTTATGGATCATTTTTGTTGCTAAGTCAAGGGAAACATTTTGTTGGTTTAATTTGTATTTATTTCTCTTTAAGTTTTTTTATTTTTTTCATGACGCATTCAGAAAATTGGGTCATGACACGTACACACAGTACGAATATTTATTTATAAAAATCATGGGTTTGTATTACTATACACATAGATTCGAAAAAGTTGTCAAAAAACAAATATATAACAAATAAATGTTATCAAAGGCAAGATAAGTTACTTTTCTACTTAACAGGATAATTTTTTAGTGTTTTTATTTAATGTAACATGTTTATTCAGCTCGAAAAACATACAGTGCTTACCGATGTATTGGAAAATTTTAAATGGCGCCGGACTCTCTGTTGAACACGGTAAGTTGGGAAAACTAGTTAAAAAATAAAAAAAACTATGTAAAATACTGTTAGAAACCCACCGAATATATGTCCGCCTATGTCACGGTAACATGTATTGAGCGGGTTTCTAACAGTATTTTGTCTAGTTTTTTTTTATTTTTAACTCCTTTTTCCCAAACTTACCGTGTTCAACAGAGAGTCCGGCGCCATTTTAAATTTTCCAATACATCGGTAAGCACTGTATGTTTTCGAGCTGAATGAACATGTTACATTAAATAAAAACACTAAAAACTTATCCAGTTAGGTAGAAAAGTAACTTATCTTGCCTTTGATAACATTTATTTGTTTTTTGACAACTTTTTCGAATCTATGTGTATAGTAATACAAACACAATATCACTTTTTACTTCCTAGAAGGACGATCAGGCATTATCCAGGCATCATAAAAACATTTTCGGGTCTAAATATTCCGATTTCGAATTTTTAGCCCAACACATCAGACAAATTAAAAAAAAAATCTCTGATGATGGGAGGGTTCCAATATTCTTTTCCTGATTCCAATACAATTACCGACTCTGTTCTAAATTCTTAATTCTGATACAATTACTGATTCCAATTATTTTAAAATCTTTAAATATTTAGCTATAAACTTGTATTTTTTTTTGTTTTTTTTTTAATTTTCAGATTACTGTAATAAAAACCCATGTAATATATGTATATATTTTCACAAATGTAAAAATACATTTTTGATGCATGATCTGCAGATTTTAGTCTTAATGGTATTTTAAAATTAATATTAAAATTAATAAATACTTGCAGTTTAGCCCGGCTTTAGTCCGGCCCTATGTACTGTTCATAACTTGCCTTACGCGTGGATACACTTTATGTAAGATTTCAAATGTTTAAACGAAAAATTGTCTGAATAATTTTGTAAAAGACCGCAGAGTTAATTTTTTTTTTTTTTAATTTTACCCCAATTTTGACCCTTTATATTTACTTTTTTGGGCTAAAATCAAATTAAAAAGTTTGATCCATGTCCATTTAAAATTTCAAGTGTTTAGATCCAAAATTGGCGGAGGAGTTTGGTAGAGTTTTCAAAGGTTAAATCGTTGAACTTTGACAGACAAATTTCTGGACAAAAACTGATTAAAAAGATTTTCCCAAATCTCAATACCCCTTATGTCAAATCTCTAGACTGAAAATTGACAATTATTTGGTAGGGAAACACACACACACACACACACACACACACACACACACACACACACACACACACACACACACACACACTTTTACTTTTATAGATATATAGATTTCCCATTTAACATTTATACATATAAAGTACAATTCTATTAATATGTCCGTATACATCACTTTGACAAGATTAAATAATCCCTCAACTCAAAACACAAGTGTCTTCACTGGCAGAAACACTTAGCATTGCTTGGCTATTAGTAATGGGACGATTACAATATTTTTCTCGATTCCAATACTCTTACCGATTCTGATTTGTTAAAATTTCTAAATATAGGGTTTTTTTTCTGGGGAGGTAGAGGAAGAGATAACCGAAATAAATCCATAAAATATGTTCACTTATTTTCCCAAATGTTAAAATGCACTTGTTGGGGATGATCTATAGATTTTAGTTTTACTAGTAGATTTAAAAATCAATAAGTATTTTCCATTTTATCAATAGAATTAGCAATAGAAAATTAAGTTTTAAATAAAAAAAAAAAGATAAGCAAATAAAAAAAATTAAAAGAACCGTTTTCTTGCATCAGAAAATAAGCACAAAATTTTCCTGTTCCAATTTCAATTCTGATGCCACAAAAAGTTCTGGTTTTCCTGATTTCTGATTCTAATTCGAATTAATCGTCCCAACACTAATATATGCAATATTCTAACGTCTATTGTAAACTAATCTTACTTACAGCCAATGATAGTAAGCATGCGTAGATCATAACACCCGCGCAATTCATAGAATTTTCTCTCTTTAATGTATTTGCTTCCCCACGAAAGTAAATTAGGCACAAGGCCGTTTTTAATGTGGGGGAAACCAGCTCCCCTAAATGTAGGGTAAACAGGGGTCACTCTGGTTGTGATCAAAAATAATAATTGTCCCAGTATAGAGGGTTTCCCATCCATTGACTGATACGAATTATCTTAAGTGCAGCATCTGCAGAACAGATACTACACTTTGATCCCGGCCCGAAGGCCAAGGTATTTATTTACTCCCCCACCGAGCAAATTAGACACAGGGCCGATTTTAAATGTGAGGAGTGAAGGGGAAATGGGGACCAACTCCCTGGGGAGTAGGGGAGCTGGATAGTGACAATTGGTATGAAGGGTTGCCCCTACATTGACCAAGGTCTTATATGTGGGTTGCCCCCACATATGGTCTTTGCTTGCAGTATCTGCTGGAACAGATGGTATTTATTTGCTCCCCCACCGAGCAAATTAGGCACAAGGCCGATTTTTACTGTGAGGACTGAAGGGGAAATGGGGAACAACTCCCCGGGGAGTAGGGGAGCTGGATGGTGACAATTGGTATGAAGGGTTGCCCCTACATTGACCAAGGTCTTATATGTGGGGTTTCCCCCACATATGGTCTTTGCTTGCAGTATCTGCTGGAACAGATGGTATTTATTTGCTCCCCCACCGAGCAAATTAGGCACAAGGCCGATTTTTACTGTGAGGACTGAAGGGGAAATGGGGAACAACTCCCCGGGGAGTAGGGGAGCTGGATGGTGACAATTGGTATGAAGGGTTACCCCTACATTGACACCAAGGTCTTATATATGGGGTCGCCCCCACATATGGTCTTTGCTGGCAGTATCTGCTGGAACAGATGGTATTTATTTGCTCCCCCACTGAACAAATTAGGCACAAGGCCGTTTTTAATGTGAGGTAAAAACCAGCTCCCCTAAAAGTAGGCAAAAAGGGGGCACTCTGGTTACCAAAAATAATAATTGTCCCAGTATAAAGGGTTTCCCCTCCATTGACTGGTACAAATTATCTTAAGTGCAGTATCTGCTGGAACAGATGGTGTTTATTTGCTCCCCCACTGAGCAAATTAGGCACAAGGCCGTTTTTAATGTGAGGTAAAAACCAGCTCCCCTAAAAGTAGGCAAAAAGGGGGCACTCTGGTTACCAAAAATAATAATTGTCCCAGTATAGAGGGTTTCCCCTCCATTGACCGGTACAAATTATCTTAAGTGCAGCATCTGCCGGAACAGATGGTATTTATTTGCTCCCCCACCGAGCAAATTAGGCACAAGGCCGATTTTTAATGTGAGGAGTGAAGGGAGGGGGAAGGGAAAAAGGGGACCAGCTCCCGAGAGGTGGGAAATGGGAGCTGGTTAATGGTCAGGCATGTGGGGTTGCCCCCACATCTGGTCTTTGCTAGTCATAGCTAGTCATAGCTTGCAGTATCTGCCGGAACAGATACTACACTTTGATCCGGCCCGGAGGCCAAGAACAAGAAGGCCAAGTTGGCAAGTGGTTAGTAACGAAAGGCAACGATAATTAAAGAAATACGAGAACAGTACTACTCACACATCTATTTTAGTTGGTTATAGAAACAAATACAACAAGCACTTATGTTATGGAGATCAAACTTTTTTTTTAATTATGGAGAGTTCAACTCCTCTAATATACAAAGGAAAGTCATTTAGATTATAGAACTTAGACCTAAATAATATTGTATATGACAAATCAATATTTGATTCTTACTATTCGATAACTCACATAAATTTTAAGTTTGTTTTCTTTACACATAAAAAAATTCCAATCGATTTTATTGATTACATATTCTATCCGATCCGATAATTCTTTTGGTAGCATCACACACAAGGTCCACTGTTTATTTTTATTGTTTAATCAACAGAGATGATTATTTAATTAAAACAGTGCGTTTCTTATGAGTGTAAATTTCAAAATTCTTTTTCAAACATGAACTTCTCAATAGTGAAGCAAGATTTTGGCAGCCATTTTGGTATCACATGTTGTTAAATCAGCTTTTGTAGAAATAAAAAAAATCTTTTAAACCGCACATTAAGGTATACTAGTCGATAGATAATTCAAGTCTACTGTGTTTGGTATAAATTATTATTATTATTATTATTATTATTATTATTATTATTATTATTATTATTATTATTATTTGTGTCGTAGTAATGTCACAGATAGTTTTACTGTAAAGAGACAAAGGATGCCTTTCTTTCTGCCACTCGCACATGGATAGAAGAAAAAAAAAGAGAAAACGCAAGAAGTGTACCTGGTTTCATGCAAGTAGACGTGGAAAAGATGATAAGCCCACATGACTGGTGAGATTTGGGTCGGATAAAAGAACCCAGCTTAAAAGGAAAGAAAGCAGTTTTTCATTACATCTTACGTGGGTGGAAATCTTACAATCAGTTGAGATCTTGCAGAAAATTTTTGGTCTGTTAACTATTCTGTACTTTTACTTACTAAGTAGGGATGATTTTAAGACTGTTCATGAGATATGGAGAAACATTAAAGGTTAGCAGTCTCGATTTCATAGATAAGTACTTAGAGGCAAATCTAAAAAAAAAATGTGAGTAAAGTCAACGGAAGCCAATGAAACTTTTTAACTACTCCAAACACTACTGAGACTTTAAATACTTAAACAAGTTTCATAGAATCGAATTTAACGTTTTAGTTTATGCTTTTATTCTTTTAAGTGAGTCCATTCTATACTTTCCATGTGAAGAGCGATTTTCTCAAATCAAATTAATTCTCAACATTTTGGTTACAAACGCTTGCGATCAGATTTTACTGAAGTCTTCGAGGAAATCGAACGTCCATCTTCAGCTTATCTAGATCATCCGTGCATTGAAAAGGTCAGTGAGTGCATGAATTCCAGTACTTATTTAAAACCTTGTTCTTCAATATCCTGGCGTTCAAAATGTGCATTTGAGTTTTCAATCGAGACTTGATCAGAGGATTTAGTGATGGAGGAAGAGAAGAAAAGAGTCTGGTTGCATGAAGATGGGTGACTACAACCAACATAAGCCTTTTGGAAAACATATCTAGAACTTATCATTTATCATGAAAACAAATCTGCTTTAAAATGGCAAGAAACAATTGTATGAATGCGGGTGTTTTTTTTATTCTCTGAATAATAATAATAATAATAATAATAATATATATATATATATATATATATTTCTTGGGAGCTATTTTAACCTTGAAAACTATGTAAAAAACTTTATAAATTATAATTTTTAGTCCTTCGTTGGAAAATTTTGTCAATAAGTCATTTAATTTCCTGCAATTGTTAAATAAACCTGCTTCCTTGAACTCATAATAGTCCTAAGTTTTCAGGGACCATCAGTTGTTTACCATAAAACAATTCGGGATTTAATATATATATATAATAGCATTATAGGCAAAACAAAATCATATATTGGTATATATATATTTATTTGTCGATGTCATAAGGAAAACCCACAATTGGGGGAGGTGTTATATATTCTTTATACCAAGGTATTTCGAAGCCTAATTTCTCTCAAGTCCCAAGTACAGCTGAAATCCACCTAGATTAGTTTACTCCCCACCTTCAAGCTACCCCGTATATTCATCGTCCATCACTCCTGTATATACCAGATACCTTAATATCCCCTCAATTATTCCCTTAGTTTGATATCGCATTGAAATGTGATCAACATAGCCCTTCTTTTGATCAGAAGTAGGTTTTGAAATACCTTGATATAAAGAGTATATAACACCTCCTCCAATTGTGGTTTTTCCTTATTATATTGACAAATAAATCTACATAGACAAGACAAATCCATATTTGGTATGTTATGCTATTATTATATCTAAACTGTCTGTCTGTCTAGCTCTCTCTCTCTCTCTCTCTCTCTCTCTCTCTCTCTCTCTATATATATATATATATATATATATATATATATATATATATATATATATATATATATAGTACAAAACTTTGTTGAAATTCAAAGACTTACATTTTTTTATTTTTTGTAACTTTTGTTCTATTTCATTTTGGATTTCTTCATTACAGCCGTTTCGTTAATGGGATGGTAATTTTATGTGTTCATAAAAGTCTCCTATCCTCATCAATTCGTCAGATGTTATTTCCATTCGATGTTACCAGCAAAAAGTTAATTTTGTACATGATATACCTGGTGTTTACGTTTGGGGAAAGGAAATTCTATCCCCACCTTGTTACAAGTCGGCCATCTTAGGTACCGTGCAAACCAAATTTTGTGTTTGCACGGTACCTAAGATGGCTGACTTGTGTAGTGAACAAATCCAAGATGAAATAAACAAAAGTTACAAAAAAAGGGAAAATGTAAGTCTTTGAATTTCAACAAAGTTTTGTACTATACATGCTCTGTACCTATAAAATAGATACATTGAGCTTAACTCGAAATCAACGGTGATTCAGGTTTTATCATAACAGTCTCCACCCGTTAAACGAAAACAGTATACATTCAAATTAACAATATTTCAAAAATAAACTTTTATAAAATATATATACATATATATAAAAGGTGTGTTTAAAGGTATGAAAATGCGGTTTGATAGAAAAACACTGTTATATGCGAGGCAGGTCAAACAGCAATTACAGTTTGGAATGATAAAATTTTCGCCCTAGAAAAGACGTTATGATTTAATGAAAACCAGTTTTCTTTCTTTGTTGCAGACCATCTACTAGTTGTGTATGAATCCCGAAAGTGATAGGAGCTTCTATCATGTCTGAAAGTGACACTACTCGACGAGTGAGATCGGAGATGCGCCACTCTAAAACTCATGCTCTCTACTGATCCAAGTTATGACAATGCCCTCAAAATGCATTACTGGATTACCATAAATAACAAGGATATGGCTAGGGTGATGAAAACAAAGTTTTCGGCCACATTTATGGCCTTTGGTGTGGTTTCAAGTGAGGGCCGCACCATGTCACCTCTTCATAGTCGGTTTGAAAGTCAACACTAAAGTGTACCTGGATGTTCTAAAGAGTGTTCAATCAGGTGGCCACTGGCAGACCCTGAGTGCGGCAACAGGATTCGGCGCCAGCCTCCAAGTCCAAAGAGACCCAGGCTTGGTATCAGAAGGAGTGCTATGACTTTGTTCCCGTCTCTCACTGGCCTCCTACCTCTCCTGACCTGAGCCCGCTGGACTACTTCATTTGGTCATATATTGAGAACATCACCAACCTGACCTCTCACAACACCAAAGCTAGCCTGATCGCTGCCATCCACCGAGTATCCACCAAGCTCCAGCCAGCACTTGTGAAAAAGGCATGCCCCCCAGTACCAACCCGTATCGAGGAGATGATTGAGGCTGAAGGTGGCTACATTGAATAGATGTCAGCTCCACTACATAATCAAGTTACCTGAATTGATTTTTTCAATAAAAGTTTTAAAAGCTGTAGTGTTGCTTTCTTTAGAGCAACAATTTTATCGTTCCACCTTGTATATCAAACGTATAAATGGAAATTAAAGATTGTTGACATTACAGACACACAGACACACATCTCATCAGTTAGTATAACTAGACATAATGAGTATTCGCTCGAAGATTTTGAAAACTAAACTGTTGGTCACATCAGAACGTGACCAAACAAATAGATATAATTCTAATATTTTCCAGAGGTGAAGCACCCAATGAATTTACACCGAGGTTCATACAAGAGTACTCAATACCAAAGTAGGGCAAGTTATACTTTTTACACTTGTCACTACACATTCATGAGCATGTTTCGGTCAGTCAGTTACAAATAACTGGAGACCTATTCAAGCGATATTACTTATGAAAATTTGAGTCTATAATGAAAATTTATTTTAATTACAAACTCTAATTTTGTAGTAATAACATCGCCTGAAGAGGTCTAGTTGCTTGTAACTGGTTGACCGAAACGTACCCAGGAATGTGTAGGGACATGTGAATGTGTAGCCTATGTTTTAAATTTGTGAAGGTATCGGATTGTCGGCAAGAAAGACTATTTATAGGTCGATGTGACTTTTATTATTTTGTTTCATTTTATGCATATTTAGCGTTGATGTGTCTCTCTTGTAGTATAAAAATAATAATAAAAAAAAACATATATGCAGAGAACTATATATAAAAATATCAGTAAAGGGCTGAAACAACTGTATGCTTGTATAGTTAATAAAATTGAAGCATTTTGAGATAAGCATAGAAATGAATGTTTGTTCCCAATAAATATTATGAAATATATATATATATATATATATATATATATATATATATATATATATATATATATATATATATATATATATATATAGAGAGAGAGAGAGAGAGAGAGAGAGAGAGAGAGAGACAAATATTATTGAATAGCACGGAGTTATTCTGTTTTACAATTTTCCTTTTTATCTTCTATCTCCAAATAGTCCCTTTTGTGTTTTTCTCGAAATTGTATATGTTGAATCCATAATTTCGAGAAGAACACAAAAAGGACTATTCGGAGATTGGAGAAGATAAAAAGGAAAATTGTAAAACAGAATAACTTTGTGCTATTCAATAATATTTGTCTAAATGAGAAAATGCTGCCTAAATATACACAATATATACATATATTAGTTAAAAAATAAATATATATATCTATATATATATATATATATATATATATATATATATATATATTAGTTAAAAAAAAAAAAAACAATATATATGCCGCTCCCCATTTGGGGCTAGCAAATTGGTAAAAGGGAAAATTATGCCCAACTCGCATTTAAATAAAAATGCAATTTCGTATAAATAACTGAATTCATTCAAAACGTATCGATCGCAAAATCTAAAACAAATAAAATAACACACACACACACACACACACACACACACACACACACACATATATATATATATATATATATATATATATAAGGAATTCAATGTAAACTCTGTAAATTTTAGAAATTACAATTTATTATACGACAAGAATGCAAAAATTAAAAATGTTTCCTTATTCCATAGAGTTTCAAAGAATGGCTTTTATCCTCAGAGGAAAGTAGTTAGCAAAATCATATTTATAGGCAAGCTATAAATTTTGCTGGGTAGCACATAAATTGAAAACTATATATTATGCAAAAAGTCACATTTGTCTGAAACTTGATAATAATGCAAAAATGTATGGGTTTAAAGGATATTCCAAATGAAGACCAGGATTGAGAAAAATTAGAAAAATGTGGTACAAATATATATATATATATAATTATTTGCTATAATAATTATTAAATACCATACCTACAGACATTAGTGTTTCATCCTTTAGGAATCATTAGTGCAGGGTGTCATGATTAACACCAGTCGATAGATTCGAACCCAGCGACAGAAGCCATCCCTGGCTTCATTAGCCCCAGCGACAGAAGCCATCCCTGACTTCATTAGCAAAGACCCGATCCATTCGGCTACATACCTATGGATCTATACATGTACATGCTTGCTCTTATATATATATATATATATATATATATATATATATATATATATATGTATGTATATATATATGTACCACTTGGCTATATACCTATATATATATCTAATTGACTTTTTCCTCAAATGATTTCTGAAAGAACTCTTTGTATGAATAGTTTCCATATTTAGATTCTTATATTTTTAATATTTTATTACGAAAACTCATAATTTTTTTAGTTTCATCCCATGCAATAACCATCAAATGCATAGGAATGCTAATATCTAGAATTCCTATCTGATTATTTTGCTAACAGTTTTCCTCTGATGAGAAGAATTAGCATTCTTCGAAACTCCGCGGATTA
>NC_136488.1:148211892-148214392 GCF_053919585.1 Euprymna scolopes
CTCGGTTAATAGAGGAGAAATCCTTCATGACTGATGCATTTTTTTTATTTTTGTTACTAAACAGTGCCCCTTTTGGGGGAGCTGGTTTCCCCTTACATTAAAAACCAACCTTGTATCTAACTCAGCCCTCGTGGAGAGGCAAGTAAACAAATAAAAAAAAAATTTTTTTAAATAAATAAAATAAAATAAAAAAACAAATAAAAAATAAAAATAAAACAAAAAATAACAACAAAAAATAACAAAAAAATGAAACAAAAAAAAATGAAACAAATAAATGAAACAAAAAATAAAAAAATAAAAAAATAAAAATCATACAAAAAACACAAAAAAATAAGCTCATCCAAGAAAAATACTTTTATGCATTGCATCTTCAGTGATCGAGCGATTACATCTTAAAAGCGAGGGGGGGGGGATGATAATGTACGTACAAACATAAAATCGTCTTAGTGTGTTATTAATATGTACGAGATATCCACGTATCTACTTATTCATTTTGTATGTGCTCAGCAATTGTTCTTACAAATACAGCTAAACCAACACACAAATATGGACAAAATGTTTAGATATTTTCAAGACCCCTGCCTCCTCACAAAAACAAAAAAAAATAAATAAATAAAAAATAATACTCCTGCCAGCGGCTTACTGCATGTGAAAGCAAGAGTCCTTTCCAAAACTGTAAAATTTATTATTGGGTGAAATGCATCGAATGAGAACTTGGCAACCATTTCACCACCGTCTCCTTTCAGGATTTGTATAGAATTTTTGGTACTTGTACACTTTAATCAAGAAATGAAAAAATGAAAATATTAAAAAAAAAAAAAAAAAATATTATATTTTACGTACCTGTTATGGAATTAAGTTTTCTGAAAAAAAATTTCGCTTGATTTAATCAGTAGGTTTTTTTTTTTTTTTTTTTCAGTGGAAAAACAATTTTTTATGACAGCGCGCTGAAGGTAGCCATGCTTGAATTTTAAGACCACGAGAAAGAGAGGGGCGCCACAGGGAGATAACTCGGTTTAAAGCGCCGACATCCTCCTTCCCATGTTAAATGATGGCTTTTCTTACTTCCTCGTGGTCTAAAAATTGAAACATGTCTACGTTTTCCGCTGTAAAGAAGAAAAAAAAAACTACTTCATCAAATTAAGTGATTTTTTTTTTCAGAAAACTTAATTCCATAACAGGTACGTACAATATAACTTCTTTTTTTTTTTTCAATATTTTCATTTTTTCATTTCTTGATTAAAGTGTACAAGTACCAAAAATCCTATACAAATCCAGAAAGGAGACGGTGGTGAAATGGTTGGCAAGTTCTCATCCGATGCATTTCGGTGGGGGATCTTCTAGAAAAGAGTTCAAATATTCATATAACTAAAAATTAAAAATATATTTAAAAAAATAAATAAGTTTTATAAATTTTAGTTGACAAGTTCAAATCATCCAATTTACATCATACTCCTCCCCCTCCGCCCCGACCATAAACTCAGAGCTGAACAGAAATAATGTTTGAGTGGTATTTTTTTTGAATTTTGAGATGAGGATTGATAAGTTGTGTTATTTGTATTATTCGGACTACTGTTCTCATCTTGAATGTTTTCTCACAAGATTTCAGCTGATGTACCCTCCGACCTTTCCCAGATGCATCCCTAATCACTCTGGCACAATGGATAAAAGTGCTAAGCGATAGTCTTCTGATAGTTGAAGATTGAATCCTTAGTACAGGCGACACTAAGAATACAATTATGAATTGCTGATGCAATTCTCTACCAATATAAAAGCTAGGTACGTCCAATGATGGAGTACTGCTGCCACATCTGGACAGGAGCTGCTAGAAGCAGCTTATCCTGCCTTGACAAAGTTCATAATAGACTTTGTAACTTAGTGGAGGATGCTCTTTTCTCTTCCCTGCAACCTCTTTCCCAAAGAAGAGACGCTGCTAGCCTCTCTCTGCTTTATCGTTATTTTCATGGCAAGTGCTCGTCTAAAACCACTATCAATAATTCCCCCACTCTTTATCTGTGCCCAAACCTAAACGTAGATTCCATGAATAAAGCTTCTTTCTTAGAAATGCACGCCTGTGGAAGTCTCTTCCGTTTTCCTGCTTTCCAGCTGACTATAATTTGGTGGTCTTCAAGTCCAACGTAAACAAGTTATTGATGAACCGTTCCCTTAAGTAATCCAACCTACCAAATTTCTAATACTAACGATTACTACGATATTATTGTATTAACCCTTATCCTCGAGTGGCCTCTGGGCCTTGATAAGTGGTGACTCCTATGTAAAAAAAAAAGACACAGCAATTTAGTGACTTGTTTTAAAATAACGCAAGTCATTAAAAAGCGTTTATTGTTATTTATAAGCTAAGAATGTGAGTATTGAAACTTGATATTTATACGTAAACATCTGAAATACATTCTAAGCAAATAAAATGTTTGTTTTTCTTTTAATTAATTGATTGCAGTTATTTTGGCAGAATTAATACTCTCCATCTTGTATAACCAAC
>NC_136488.1:148219392-148251892 GCF_053919585.1 Euprymna scolopes
CTGTGGACATCGACGAGAGCGGTTTTCCTGCCAATTGATAGGAGGGGTGGAAACGCGGACAGGTGGCTAAATGCAAGACCGTCTTATAACGAAGGCCACGCTAAATGTCGGCCTATCTAAATATGTAAATGATTCTCTCTCCACCTGCCCTCCCTTGTGCACACGCATTTCAGTTTTCTGTCTTTAATCTGTTTGAATAAAACTTTTTAAAAACTAACCAGCGTCCACAAGGTTTTCTATCAACAGTCGAGTTTAACAGCGCGAGTATTAACGACAGCCTAAATTACCAAATAAGATGCACGGATACGCAATAATATTATACATAAGTATTGTATCAGTTGTAGTTCAATGACTGGTTTTGAAAAAAGTCCTTTTTTCTTTTCTTTTTTTAGAATAAATTTTCAATTTAAAACCTTTCGATTAATTAAGATTTTGTGTTTTCGATTTCACCGTAAATTATCAATAATACAACTTTTTGTTGTTGTTGTATTTTTTTACTAGTGAGATACTACTTATCAAGGCTAAAAAAAACAGTTGAGGTTAGGAATTAAGGACACGATAAGTGGCAGTTGAATGATACTGATTACTATGAGAGGATTGAAAATCAATCTTCACATACCACCCACCCAAGACAACAGCTAACACAGGAAACAGTAATTCTCCCCCCTTTGTCAGAAGCGTTGCTCATTGAGTGTGAGAAGCAAAAGACAAGAATCACAAGACTGTTGAAAATGAAACCAAAGTCTACTTTTTGCTTTCCTAAGTGTAATTTGTAGCACGAGAGATGGAACATAGAGTCGGCCTATAAGCAATGTCATCGGTGTACGTGAATTAAAGAAAAGCAGGGAATAAGTGAAAGACAATTTATTTTACCTTGCCTACTCATTTGTGATTTATCCGTGTTAAAAAAGTTAATTTTTAATATAAACTATAAGCATGGTAAATTGCCGTAAATATTGGTTTTGAGTAAAGTATTCGGCATCAGGCGTCTTGCTATTCATAACATAAGGTACTTGATCAGAGCAGAAGGGACTTAGATAAATAAACTTTTAAAAATGGCTTCTTTGATATGACATTCATGTTAGTCCTTTTCAGTCCAATTTTTACTTTCTGAAATAAGTTGTGATATCTTATATTAAATACTAGTCTGGGTGCCCGGCGTTGCCCGTGTGTTTGGAAGTGTGTGTTGAGCAAAAGAAAAAAAAAGTGGTAGCAAGCAGGCAGGCTCGAACCCGAAGGAGGAAAAGAACGTGGGGAAAAAAGTAACGTATTTGCTGTTGTGCCCATCGCCAAACCGGAAGTGGCGAATTTAAATTTGGGCTAGTCAATCGAAAAGAGGGGACGACTTTCGAAAATATCGGCGAAAAAACAAAAAACAAAACAAAAAACAATCCCTCTCTGTAGAGAAGTGCCTAGTTGAGGGTGAAGGAATTAATGTTTTTAGCCAATTTTTCGATACTTGTCGTCCGAGACGTTGAACTTCAAAACGATACCGATCTCGTGAAAATCCGTCGCCTCTGTCGAAAATTTTAGGCAGACATACATACATATACATACATTTAAACAGATAGGTGTGATTTATATAATAGATTACATTATTTTAACACAAAATACGCCGCAAAAGAGTAATTAAACCAGGATAGATTGTTTTTGATTAGTTTCTTAATATTTCCTTGGAAAAAAAAAACAAAACTTTATATTATGTTTTAATAGTATTATTTGGACTACTGTCCTTATTTTGAATGTTATTTTCACAACGTTTCAGACGCTGTAATCTCCGACCTATTTCAGGTGTCAAAGTCGGGAATCTGCGGGAATTTCGAATGGAACCCTTTACTTAATTCACAGAGGTAACATGCTCTCGTTTCGTCAGCCATGACCGAATAGAAGTCCTAAGTAATTCGCAATTGTATTCTGAATATATAGCCCACACTGAGGATTGAACCTTTAACCTCAAGAAGAAGGTCACTTACAACTAAACTTATCAAGTACTTTATCCATCACGTCACTTTTCTGCAAGGGAAAAGGTTCAATCGTCAGTGCAGACAATACTCAGAATGCAATTGAAAATCACTTCGGGCCTTTACCCAATCATGGCTGACGGAATGGGAACGTGCTGCCTTCATGGATTAAATAAAGGGTACCAGGCAAGATTCCGTGCAGATTTCCAAGTTTGACAGAAGGATTCCCAAGTACAAGATAAACCTGAAGAAGGTTGAAACATTGTTAAAATAACACTGAAAGTAAGAACAGTAATCCAATAATCCAAATGTTACAAAATAATTTATGCCGCTAATAGTTACGTTTACCTAAATCTTTAATGTACAGTGCATTTGTTTAAAATGCCCGGTTAAAAAAAAGAGTTCTTGTTCAGATTGGCACTTCTAGCGATAAACAAAAAGAAAAAACTTATTTTGTACCTACTTGTCACGGAATGAAAGTATCCCAAATATCAGAAAATTTGATCAAGTAGAGATTTTTTACGAAAAATAAATTTGCCGTTTTTTTTTTTTTTTTTTTTTTTTTTTACCGATAAGTGGCAAACGATACCATACGTATCTAACGACCATAATAAGGGTAGTTAATCAGTGATTATTTTCACAGCACCCACGTGCATTAGGTTTGTCTGCCCTTGTTCACCGATTCGTTGATTTCATTTTTTTTTTTCACCCTTATCGAAACAGTAAAATTTGATTTTCTTGAATAAAAAAAAAAAAAATAAAATAAATAAAATACTTGATCAAATTATCTGATTTTTGGAATTTTTCATCTTTGTTCTGTAAAGGGTACGCACATACAGGGATTTGGGTTTGTATTACTGTACACAGATTCGAAAAAGTTGCAAAAAACAAAACAAATATATAACAAATAAATGTTATCAAAGACAAGATAAGTTACTTTTCTACCAAACTGTATATATTTTTTGTGTTTTTATTCAATGTAACATGTTTATTCAGCTCGAAAAACATGCAGTGTTTACCGATGTATTAGAAAATTCAAAATGGCGCCCGACTCTCTCTTTAACACGGTAAGTTTTGGAAAAGGTGTTATAAATAATAAACTAGACGAAATACTATTTAAAAACCACCGAATATATGTCAACTTATGTTACGGTAACATATATTGAGCGAATTTCTACCAGTATTTTGTCTAGTTTATTATTTATATCACCTTTTCCCGAACTTACCGTGTTAAAGAGAGAGTTGGGCGCCATTTTGAATTTTCCAATACATCGGTAAACACTGTATACTTTTCGAGCTGAATAAACATGTTACATTGAATAAAAACACGAAAAATATATCTAGTTTGGTAGAAAAATAACTTATTTTGCCTTTGATAGCATTTGTTATATATTTGTTTTTTTGATAACTTTTTTGAATCTATGTGTACAGTAATACAAACCCAAAAATTTTGTTTATAAAATATTTATATTGGAAACAAGTTATTTTTATTGACGAAATATATGTATATTAATCTTTTTTGTAGGAGTAATTAAAATCTTATTAGTTTGGAAAAGAAAATGGAAGCAGCTAATTGTTTTTATTACTGTTTTTTTTTCTCCTTTCATTGCGTTCTTCTGTTCATCGGTAGGTATTCATTTACTTTTGGTCAGTTGCCAATGCACGAAAACTTAGTGAAAGTCAAGAAGCCAAGTCAAACATAAGCTGTCAAAGAAAATCTGGCCAAATTAGTAATCAAATCAAAAAGGAAAAGAAAAAAAGCCGACTGCAACTACTACCTACAGCCGCGGTTTGGTATGAAAGCTAGTATTTGTGCTCCAAGCAAGGTAGAAGTTTGCCTTTTCTGCACTCGCTCATTAAGCTGACTGGATTATGGTTGTGAAAATTGGTCGGTGCAGTTCATTTAGCAAAACCACTGGAATCACTAGCCTATTAATATGGTTTTAAATTTGGAAGGCAAAACCTGGAGAATTTAAAATTGAACTTTGCAAGCTATTCAGATCATTGTAAAAACTATAAAACTCAACACTAATATGGAAAAACATTTTTAATTTTGAACTTATTCACATTTGAAATATGGATGCCATAAAATAGTTTGGATTTTATATATAAGGAAATTCATTCGATTCAACATGGTAGTACTTTTTTTTTTTTTTTTTTTGGCTGGTTTCATTCTGTTGTTAACAGGTTTCCCCGATTCTTTCTCGAATCAAGTACTTATGGGAGATACCACATGAAGGTTGCCAACATCTATAAATAAAAATAATGTTATACACCTGATCAGATTTGAAGTTGGCATCCATTTCACCACCGTCACCTTTCTGGATTTTTATAGAATTTTTTTTGTTTTCTTTTCAAGAGCATTTTTTTTCTTTCTTTTGATTATCACTTTTGGATTTAAACATCAATAAAAAAAAAACAAAAAATTATTCAAAATCGTTACCAAATGAACCATATGTTGTAGATGTGTTTTATTTCATAAGATGGGATGACATGTTAAGATTTTATGATAATAATTCTTTGACTAATGAGTATCAAACTGTCTGAAAATCAAATTGCACTAGATTTATAAAGGACTAACTGTTTGGTGAGTCTATTTTCTTTATTTCTTTGAATATTGCTTTGATCATTTCAATGTTTTTTTTTTTTTTGGGGGGGGGGTCCTAGTAATGAATGGGTATCCAGAGAATTTCAATACTTATGAGCCAGTCCCTTGTATTGACAGAGAATGCAGAGTCAGCCACGGAAACGGTCAAAGCATTTTACGATTTGAAAGTTGCAAGAAAAGAATGTAAAAATACAAACGACACTAAGCATGTTCGGTTTATGGTTAAAAAAAAAAAAAAATGTATTTATGCAGAACACGGAAATTATTCTTGAAGAGGATGTTTTGTAACTATTCGGTACTTTTAACCCAACAGTTTAATAAACATTCATTTTAAGTTGAAAATATTATCTTAAAAATAGCACGGTCCTTATTCTGCATAAGTAGCAACTGCCTAAAAAAAAAAAAGTTGAAAAACTCTCTAAAAAAAAGAACTAAAAAAAAAAAGAAGAAAAGATCAGCTTTTAAATCATAAACTGCTTCAGCCATTTCTAGAATTGGCTCAGGGTTCTTCATCAACATTCGGAACCGAATCAGTAATTCTAAAATCCCCTGAATACCTTTTGATTACAAGTAAATTCAGGCAGTTGATTCGCGCACAAGTTTCTAAAGCTTTTTGGCTAATGGTGAGGAGGGGCTTACTATACAAACTTTTGAGAAAATGTATGGTGTTTCTTCGTTATTAGAATGAAAATCGAAATATCACATTTTAAGTAAAAATCAATGGTACCTACTTAGTTGTCATGTCGCAATCATAAATATATGCAAAAATTAAAAAAAACAAAACAATAAGGTTGAAAATTAATGATTAATGAAAATAGTTTTTAAAAAAAAGTAGTGAAAATTGAATTTTATTAAAAGAATAAACAGGAGAGTTCGAATTGTAACGAGAGAGGTAATTTTCTGACAACTTTGGAAATATTAGGAAAATTGCTGCTTAGGGAACTATGTTACCGCGCTAATTTTTAAATTGTATTTTCGAGTTTAATTCAATTTTTCCAATATTTTTGTCTACTAACTTGTTAAGTGAAACTGCAGAATAGTTACACAGCACCCTCCCCTCCTCATGTTAAGAATGTCTTTCTAAATAATAACGTTATTATTTTAGTGCAGTAACATAGATGCATAAGTACCGGCCAATTTAGCAAAATTCAGTTTTCGTTAATTGTCTTCAAAAACTGTTTTCATTAATGATTAATTTTCTACCTCATAGTTTTTCCAAATTTTTGGATATGTTCAATACTGCGAATATGACAGTTATGCAGATATCATTAGTTTTATTTGAAATTAGATATTTCGGTTTTTAAATTCCGCTCTAATAACAAAGAAGCACTAAAAGTATTAACATAAATATAGAGCACTACCCGCCCCCCCCCCCCCAAAAAAAAAACAAAACAAATGCCACTCATAGAATGGTTAAGAAATTTCACAGTCCTTTCTGTAATCAAATTATATTTGGTACAAATAAAATTCAATCTATGTCTGACTTGTTCACCAAGTTCCAGTCATGAATATTTGTAACGTTGTCATTACATGTCAGCACTCGGTTGTATGCAGACAGTCACAAGGAAACAAAGACAAAGAAAGAACTCTACTCATTTTTTTTCCAGTTGAAACGGCAGACATTTATTTACAGGTACTTCCAGAGTAACGCCTTGTCTCTTATTCAAAAGTCTTTTCATATTCCAATGTGCTTAACAAAACTCTGTCATGTATTTGTAAGGCCATGTTTAGAACACATGTTTCCCTGTCGCTCTTAAGCTCCATGTGTAACATGTCTATTTCTCAACTTCCCAATCACGTTTTTCTTTTTTATAATTTTTTCTTTCCTTCTTCTTTGCTGTGATGTCATCTCGCACACGGCTCGGTCATTTGCATACGTTGGCTGCTGCCATATGTATGTGTGCACTCTGTCACATATTCAACAGCCTTTGTTTTATGAATACAGAGAAATTTTGATCAATGTCTAACCCAGGCCGTGACAGCCCAGATTTTTATCTGTTAGATTATCTTGAAGATATCTATCTAAATAATCCCTGGCTTATTCCTGGACTGAAAAAAGACATTGCAGGCAAAATCAGGACAATGCTGAGAAAGGAATGTGTCTGAGTTATTAATAATTTTGCATGTTGTGTCCAGGTGCGTTTAGTATTGAATGATGATAAAGCAAAGACTGTTGAACATTTATGACTGACACTTGATGGACAAGTCAGGCATAGACTGACGTTTCTTTGTATCAGTTTGTAGAGTCACGATGACTAGGCAACTGAGCTAGTTAGCTGAGTAACTGCGTGAAAATAGCTGGTGCTAATGTATAAATAGAAAACATCAGAACTGGGGGCAAAACCAGCATTATTAGACTGGACTTATTTTCAGGAGAGATGGAAACACGTCATCAGAAGAGAATACAAGCCGTTTCAGGGTCGTTCTCTTCTTTCTTAATTCACTTGCAGTCTTATATATAATTTTGTTTACCGTCTCTTATCACTTGTGAGGTATTTTATTTTAGCCTCTAGAAAATGTTGGGTAATCAGGAGAGTTGCATTGTGGGATTTTTTTTTTGTTGTTGTTACAAAAGAGAAGTCCCAGCATAACTAAAATTGCCTTTTAATTTAGTGCCTATTGTGGTATGGTCATACATTTGTTTGGATATACTTACTGCAATTTACTGGAACCACTTACTTGGATTTATTTACCATTTCGTATTAAGTACTTGCTGTGAAACACATTACCACGAGATTGCTTCATTGCAGGCAAGAACATGGTCGTCTTCAAATCAAATTTTAACAAATATTTGTCATAAACTGTTCTTATAAGTAATAAAATTTTGTTCATTCCATTCATCATTTTCAATCCTCTCATAATATTATTCATCATTCAACTAACAATCTAGTCATCTCATTAACCTTTTCCTTGAGTGGCTTTTAGTCTTGATAAGTGATGACTCTGTAGCATAAAAACAACAAACTGGGATTGCTAACAATTTTATTCATTTTACAAAAGGACTTCTTTTTTTTGCTATAATGCAATTATTGGCAAAATTTTCTTTTGATAATGAGGCTCCACTTATCAAGGCCAAAAAACTCGAGGATAAGGGTTAATGAGATGGATAGATTGGCAGCTGAATGATGAGGCATATTCTGAGAGGATAGAAATTCTCTACTTGTCACCCACTCAAAACAACAGCCGACTCCAAAAAGCAGCAATTCTTCTCACTTTGTCAGAAACATCGCTCATGAAATGTTAGAATTAAATGACAAAATATGGGGGGGGGGCGATCAAGAGCTATGATGCTGCAAAAAGATAACCCAGAGATCCAATTTTTACTTTCTACATTTTTTACTTAAACTTATGTTTTTAGCTGGTTCGTAGAAATTTTAATTGTTATTATTATATTTATTAAAACCATGTTGGCATGTTCAACTTTAACAACATTTGCTGCAAAGCCAAGATTAAAAATCCCCCATTTGTTTTGTACGTCGTTTTTTTTTTTTTTTTTTTTTCATTTTAGTTACGTTTAAATATAGTTGTCACAAAACAAAGCCGGTACTTAATTATTTGCAAATTGGACTTAAATGCAGGTCTCTTGCTTGGCTTCAATCCAAATTGAAAAATTAAACAAATTTGTCTGCTTCCTTAATAAATGAGAGCAGAAGAATGGGTGGCCCATTGTCAGAGAAAGCATATTACAACTCTTAATACAAACGACCTATCGCAATTTATAAGACAATCATAGATTGGTCACTATGGTTTTCATCCCATGCCCCTATAAAGGTCACATGGATTGGCCAAAAGGTAAAATTAGTAGTGGGACAATTACAATATTATCATCCAGTTCCGATACAATTCCAATTCCAATTCTAAAATCTTGATTCCGATACAATTACTGATTCCAATTCTAAAATCTTGATTCCGATACAATTACTGATTCCAATTCTAAAATTTTAATTCTGATACAATCACTAATTCCAATTCTAAAATATTGGTTTCGATACAATTACTGATTCCAATTCTAAAATCTTGATTCCGATGTTATTACTGATTCCAATTCTAAAATATTGGTTCTGATACAATTACTGATTCCAATTCTAAAATCTTGATTCCGATGTTATTACTGACTCCAATTCTAAAATATTGGTTCTGATACAATTAACGATTACAATTCTAAAATCTTGATTTCGATACAATTACTGATTCTATATTAAAAAATCTTGATTCCGATACAATTCTAAAATCTTGATTCCGATAAAATTACTGATTCCAATTCTAAAATTTTGATTCTGAAACAATTAATGATTCCAATACTAAAATCTTGATTCCAATACAATTACTGATTCCAATTCTAAAATCTGGATTCCGATACAATTATTTATTCCAATTCTAAAATCTTGATTCCGATGTTATTACTGATTCCAATTCTAAAATCTCGATTCTGATACAATTACTGATTCCAATTCTAAAATCTCGATTCCAATGCTATTACTGATTCCAATTCTAAAATCTCGATTCCAATGCTCTAACTGATTCCAATTCTAAAATCTTAATTCCAATACAATTACTGATTCAAATTCTAAAATCCTGATTCCAGTACAATTACCAATTCCAATTCTAAAATAACTTCAAAAAGTAGAATTTCACTTTCTGAGGGGTATGTGAGATTATTTAGCATAGAATCCTCACTTATTTATAATGTAGATATATCCTTTTCTTTTCAATTTGATAGAAAGAGCCAGCAATTGTTAGCATAACACTTTCTCACATAAAAATAACATTTTTATATCATTTTATATATTTACTTTTACTGTTTGCGCATCATTCTTTATCACTTGACTAAGTAAAACCGTTCAATTAATACACACAGTTGCTGTTCCTTTGCTTCAAAAGCTGTCGCTCCCAACTCAACTGTCAACATTCCAAGCATAAATCCTATTTTCTCTTGAGCGAGTCTTCTCATTAGGGATGTGGCCAACCTTAATGCAGCCCCTTCCTGTGAGAAAGCACCCCTATAAACGAATCTGGAGAAATGAATGTCAGTAAAACAAAACCTAACAAATCAATTCATATGCTCGATTCATATGCAGCGCGTTTGTGCTGCCTAACTTATATAAATCGACGTCAGGTTGTTGAGGTGGTTTCATATTTCGCTACCAGCACTAGCAGGTAGTCTTTAATCCCATACAAAATCTCTGAATATCGAATGCTGCTTTTCAACATGAAAAAAAAATCTACGCTGAGTGATAACAAGCTTATTAGACGGACACTAGCTTAAAAGCCTCCCTCCCAGTGGCCTTTTTAAGCTAGTAGTTTTAATGCAGTAACTAGATTACTTATAGCCTGTCCCCTCAGTATCTTCACTCTTATATAAAAGCCTCTGTGTGTGTGTGTGAGTTCTTTCCTCATAGGCTCAGCCGTTTCTGAACCTATCTTTTGCAAATTTCACACAAAGGTAATTTATATGTCTGGTAGTGTTCTTAGATATGTTTTAGTATTTTCTCTCTTATAGAAAAAAGAAGAATTTTTACCGAAGAAATATTTTATGTTACACTGGCCAAGGGAAATAATAAAATCTCAGCAAATCATTTTCAAAAATCGAAAAAATCCGATCTTTCTCTCTTATAGATAAAAAAAAAGAATAATTTTTACAAGGGGGGAATATTTTATGCTACACCGGGCAAACAAGATAATAAAATTTCAGCAAATCATTTCTTCTTAGAAAAAAACACAGATATATTGTCATCTGGAGCTATAGCTCAGCGGCAGAGCATTCGACTACAGATCGAAGGATCCCCTGTTCAAGCCTGGGTCTACCTCACCATTTTACTTTAATTTTTTCTTATAAATAAGTTCAATTTACGATAAAAGAAGAGGTACCATTTAAAATCGCCGCAAATTATTTCTTTGTTTGTATATTTTAAAACTAAACATTAATCAAAAGTGACTTTTCCAGGGCATTCAACATCAAGCCCAAATATCAGCTGACGTGATATTGTAAACAAACACAGACGGTATTTGATGAATGACATTATCATGGTTTTTTTTTAATTTTTTTTTTTTTTTTTTTTTTTTTTGCGAATCAGTCCACCGGGCAAATTATTCCTCGTAATATATAATAATAATATTACATGACCAGGTAACACCAGGCGTCCAGCTAGTTTATTATATATATATAAAATAAATATCTCTCTGAAAAGAAGTGTTTGAAAGCTATTACAGTGCAGCTTGTGGTAACCATTGTGGACAAAGAAAAGCCTCGCACGAACGGTTGTACACATTTTTTTTCTTTCCTGATACGGAGATTTTATTCTCGAAAATTCAGGATATCAAACATCTACCATCCTGTTGGTAAATAAATATATTATTATTGAAAATTATTGAAATTCCTTCCATATTGTCAATATTCTTTTCTACACTGACTCGTGTCCACGGTGCTTCCCACAAGCTGCATTGTAATAGCCTTCAAACATAACTTTTTTTTATACTAAGCACAATGCTTCAAGCAAATTTAAACATCCTTCACAAATATCTCTCTACTCTTCCCTTCTCTCTCTCTCTCTCTCTCTCTCTCTCTCTCATACTCTATTCCCATCTTATTTCTCTATCTCTGTGCTCTTCTCCATCTTTTGAGTGACTATTATTAAGATATATATATATATATATATATATATATATATATATATATATATAAATGAGGGGGGTCACGAACAATGTGTATTTTTTAACATTATTTTATTATTCCGTGTTTTGGTTTTTCATTAAAAATTATGTTTAGATCATTGTAATAATGGTTTTTAAATCATTGAAATAGTTTTTAACGCGTTTCAAGCGTTCTGTGAAGCGTCCTCTTCAGAAAGTATTTAAAATGTAAAATATTTAGAATATACTTAAGATGTGTTTAAAATGTAAAAGAGCATTTTCGTAGTTCATTTGAAATGTTTCCGAGCATGTGTGAATGGTTCTACTCTTCATTCGTATGTTCAATTTTTATTACTGGTTCATTGGGGTCGGACCGTGGTCACACACACCCACACACACACACACACACACACACACACACACACACACACACACACACACACACACACACACACACACACATCATGGCAAATGCTTGTCTGAGCTCCAATCAATGGTTTTCCCTTACCAAACTTTCATTAAAAACACTCAAATGGCTATAACCACTATCAACAATTTCCCCCACTCTCTATCCATGCCTAAATCTAAACACAGATTCCATGAACAAAGCTTCATCCTAGAACTGCCCGCCTCTGGAACTCTGTTCTTCTGCGCTGCTTTCTGACTGATTACAATATGATAGTCTTCAAGTCCAATGTAAATAAGTTCTTGTTGAGCCGTCCCCTTTAAATATTCTATTAAATTATCAGCATTAACGATTACTACGCTATCACCTCACGCACATTAACCCTTATCCTCGTGTGACTTTTGGGCCTTGATAAGTGATGACTCCTTTGTAGTGTATATAATATATATATATATATATATATATATATATATATATATATATATATATATATATATATAATGCGAATAATGGAAACAGTATTCCAACGAGATAGAGAAATAAAAAAGGAACAAACTAAGTTATATGTTCGTCAACGTTTCGTCTTCATTATGAGACTTCCTCTGAACACCAGTACAAATATTTGAAAATATATTTTGAATGTAATGAAATGTATGTCATTGTCCCATTTCAGAAACGAAAAGTCATTGGGAATTCAAAAAAAGGGAGGGCATAGCGTTGTAGAGAGTAAGATCTTTTTTATAACGTCATATAGCCGTTAATATATTAAAAAAGATATGATGTAATTCATATTCCTTTTTGAACAAACATATCCGTTATAATTCAAATATGGATGTGCAACTGAAATGAAATTAGTGTATTTTTGGTATTGACTGATTATATGTATTAATTAATATATGGTGTTTTCAATGGTGCAAGAGAGTTAAACTGTGTCTAAAATTAAATTATATTCTTTTAATATGACTTTACTTATTAATGGCGCTACATTATAGAAACCTCTACATTGTTTAATTGTGCTTGAATTTGCAATAAGCACTGATTCGAGAAGTCTCCGTCGTAGCTTATTTGAAATACATTGAACTATTATGAAATATATACATGTGTATATATATGAAATATATGCATGTATATATATATATATACATGCATATATTTCATATATATATATATACATGCATATATTTCATATATATATATATACATGCATATATTTCATATATATATATATACATGCATATATTTCATATATATATATATATACATGCATATATTTCATATATATATATATATATACATGCATATATTTCATATATATATATATATATACATGCATATATTTCATATATATATATATACATGCATATATTTCATATATATATATATATATACATGCATATATTTCATATATATATATATATATACATGCATATATTTCATATATATATATATATACATGCATATATTTCATATATATATACATGCATATATTTCATATATATATATATATACATGCATATATTTCATATATATATGTATATACATGCATATATTTCATATATATATATATATATACATGCATATATTTCATATATATATATATATATATATATATACATGCATATATTTCATATATATATATATATGCATATATTTTATATATATACATGCATATATTTTATATATATACATGCATATATTTCATATATATATATACATGCATATATTTCATATATATATACATGCATATATTTCATATATATATATACATGCATATATTTCATATATATATATATATATACATGCATATATTTCATATATATATACATGCATATATTTCATATATATATATATACATGCATATATTTCATATATATATACATGCATATATTTCATATATATATATACATGCATATATTTCATATATATATACATGCATATATGTCATATATATATATACATGCATATATGTCATATATATATATACATGCATATATGTCATATATATATATATATACATGCATATATGTCATATATATATATATACATGCATATATGTCATATATATATACATGCATATATTTCATATATATATATATATATACATGCATATATTTCATATATATATATATATATATATATATATATATATATACATGCATATATTTCATATATATATGAAATATATGCATGTGTATGTATATATTTTTACCCCTTAACATTTATTGTTTTGGGCTCAAATTAAATTCAAATATTTGACCCATGTCCAAGTAACATACATCTAAAATTTCAAGTGTTTAGACCCAAAATTAGCGGAGGAGTTTGATAGAGTCTGCAAAGGTCAACTCTGTAAACTTTGACCTCTTTCCAGACAAATTTTCGCCCAAAAACTGATTAAAAAGCTTACTCCATGTCTGAATACTCTTTATATAAAATTTCAAATGTTTAGACCCAAAATTGGCTAAATATTTTGCTAGAGATCGCAAAGTTCAAATCTTTTGAACTTCGACTCCTTGGCAGCCAACTTTTTGGCCAACATTTTGGCCAAAACCGATTAAAAAGCTTGCCCTATGTCTGAATACCCTTTATGTAAAATTTCAAATGTTTACACCAGAAATTGTTTGAGTAATTTGGTAGAAATCGCTGAGGTCAATTTTTTTTTAAATTTGACGCCGGTTTATTGTGTACGTGTATGTCTTACTTGTATATTAATTTACTTCCAAGTGGTTTTTCCATTAAGAACACATTTCGTTTTTTTTCATTCTATGATTTTTTTTTTTTTTAGAGTACAAGCATTATTATGTTTTCTCAATTGCTACTGGATTGGTTGGTTTCGTTTGTGTTTCGTTTGTGTATAAGGAGGTCATATAGCTTTTCTTTATCATACTAAACAAAGGAAAGAAGGAATTGGTACAAAAGGGAAATTTATTTTTTAGAATGATGAAATATTCTTTCATTCCCACTTGAAAAATTCCAGTTCCAGTTTGATTTTTGTTTAACGGCATATTAATCTCACATCACTGCATATTTATTCTCGAACCAAAGTGTGTCAAACTGAACATAAGTTGAGACCATTCTATATTTCTTTCCAGAATATGATAGAAATTCTATGTCGTATTCTTATTTTGAGAAGCTATGACACTTTCATAAAGGTTCTATGAAATGGACACTTTCTTTCCACATTTCCTGAGTAAAACAATTTCTTTCACTATTTCTCTTTCAAAACCATCACGCATATGTTTTTCCTCCTGGGTCATTGCATTTCTTATTATTTCATTGTCATAATTTATTTATTTATTTATTTATTTTAGTGGAATCATCTTCTAGCAACTTTAGGCAAAAGCAATTGTTTTCTTTATATGAAAAAAAAAAGCAACGAAACATCATTCACTGACCTTGACTGATAAACATTTCTTTGTTTTCCCCGTGATGGATGGATGGGAGGAAAGAGTAGATAAATAGGTTTGGCATTACATTCAACCGAAACAAGTACTCTTAAATAAGGTCGTCGGTACAATCCGTGCGAGTGATCCATAGAATTGGAAATCCTGAAGCCTTTTAGAATCTGAAAGGAACGTTGGGTCTGATAAAAGATGAAAAAAAATAACAATAATAATAAAAACTTTCACTTTCGAAAAGAAGGATAGTCTTTGCGGAGTTTATATATGATTTGGAGACGTGATATTTTTATGTGACTAGCAACGTTACTCGGTGTTACCTGGAGTGAAAACTTCACAAAATTCATTGCTTTACGAACTGAGTGCACGGAAAATTTCATGAGTCAGTTAAAATAGTTTCCAAAAAATGGCGTTACCTAAAAGCATTTTACCTTTTGTTTTTATACTGATGGGTGACCATTTTAAAAAGCCTGGAGGCCACTCGAGGATAAGGATTTGTGAGATTGCCAGTTGGACGATAAACAATCCCTTAAGATGATTGGAAACGATGGCTGGAATGCGGCTGGACTGCTAAATGTTTTGGTTTCGATTCTAGCTGATGGCATCCAAGTCATTTTTTCACTTTTAAAATCACTATATATATATATATATATATATATATATATATATATATATATATATATATATATATATATATATATATATATATATAATGATAGATGGATGACGTCAGAAAGCTGGCATTCATTTATCGATTTTCAAGGAGACACACACATATTACAATTAATTTGATAAAGTACTTTTTTTTTACACAGAATAATCAAATTTTAATGAGATCGATCGTATACCAGCTATGCCTATTTTGCTGACGAGGAGGGGGGGGTGCCAAGGGAGATAACTCCATCACTGCTTAAAATTTGTCAAAATTTGACGAGATTATTTTGAAACGTGGACAGAAAAAATACTTAGATAAATATTTTGGGGTTTTTTTTCACTTATTTTAAAGAGTTTCTCTGTCCTTTTTGGATCCCCTTTTCTTTTTGTCCTTTTTTTTTTTGTTTAAAGGCATCCACCTTCTCGGCCGTGAAACAGGCAAGATGGTCACAAGGTGATCAATCTCATTAAAATTTGATTTTCCTCTGTAAAAAAAAAAAAAAAATAAATTAAATGAAATTTTTTTTATGAGAACTTAATTCCATAACGGGTACGTACAATATATATATATATTTCAATTTTTTAATGTCTTAATTAAACTAAACAAGTACCCCATCTCCAAACCCACAGAACAATTGCATTATCATGGTCATCTTCACAAGCAATCGACAAACGTCATGAGATATAAAGTACTTTTGTGTTTAATTATAGATTGTTTATAAGGTTATAATGTCACCATCTTAAGTGTCTCTTTAGTCTAAATATCAGAATTAAGTAAACTTTTATTTAAAGTGACTTGTTAACATAAGATGACCCCCACCCTATGTAATAAAGCGCGAACATGCGTGTGCAAATGCCCAGCCGTATGCAAAGAAGAAGACTATAAAAAGAGCGTGTGAACAGATCGACGATCATATTAGAGACGTGGGTGACGTTACGAGAAGTCACATGTGGCGGGAGAAAATGTGGAAATAAATGTCGTTGTTACAAAAAAAAGAAGCAAAGTTATTACTTGTCCTAAGTTCCTTGCGACGTATTACCCCCCCCCTCTGCATAACTTAACAAAAAAAAATGTCAACCATGGAATCAGTAATTAAGATTCACAGTCTGGTTATAGTAAAGATTGTTCTTTTTAACTTCCGATTTCTCTGTCTTATACGGGACGATGGTGACAAGCAAGATACGGTCTCTTCTAATCAATGACTATCTTTCTCGTAGACAACGTAAAATGTGCCCCCTTTCCCCCACGTTAAGAACGGCTGTTTTATCCGTTTAACCATATCTAATTATCCAACCAAAAGGACAGCAGAAACCGGAAGTAAAAAAAAATGCAAACTATCTTAACTATAACCCACAATTCTTTCTGCAATGCAACCATATTAGTAGTGTTGGAACAACTAATCGGAATCGGGAATCAGAAAAATCGGAAGATTTGGTGGTATCGGAATCGGTATTGGAATCGGAAAAATTGGTGCCTATTTTTCCATGCCAAATCGATTCTTTTAATTGTCTTTTTCATCTGATTTCGTTCAAAGTAAAATCTTCCATTGCTGGTAATAATAATAAAATAATAAATATTTCTTGATTTTAAATTACCAGTAAAGCTAAAATCGATAGATCATCCTCCACAAGTATATTGTGACGTTTAGGAAAATATCTGCATATTTAACATGTGTTTTTTACGAAGATCAGGAAAAATAACAATCTTATAGTTAAATAATTAGAGATTTATACAGAATCGGAATCGGTAATACTGATGCAATTCTCTATCTATATAAAAGCCAAGTACGTCCAAGGATGGAATACTGTTGCCATATCTGGGCAGGAGCTGCTAAAAACATCCTATCCTGCCTTGACAGAGTACAAAATAGACTTCGTGGCTTAGTGGGGGATGCCCTTTTCTCTACCCTGCAACCTCTCTCCCACAGAAGAGACGTTGCGAGCCTGTCCTTGTTTTATCGTTATTTCCATGGCAGATGCTCGTCTGAACTCCAATCTCTGGTCCCCCCTCGCCAATCTTTCACAAAAAACACCTGTCTAGCTGAATCCACTGTGAAAATTTTCCCCCACTCTATATCTGTGCCTAAATCAAAACGCGGATTCCATGAACAAAGCTTCTTTCTTAGAACTGCACGCCTGTGGAACTCTGTTCCGTCTGCCTGCTTCCCTCCGGACTACAACTTGGTTGTCTTCAAGTCCAATGTTAACAAATTCCTTATGAACCGCCCCCTTAAGTAAACATTTCAGCAAATCTCCTCACTAACGTAATGTACTTGCAATAACCCTTATCCCTGAGTGGCTTCCTGGCCTTGATAAGTAGTGATCGCTGTGTAAAAAAAAAAATCGGGGAAAATATTGGAATCGTCTCGTATATTAGTTCAAATAAATTTTCAACCATTTATATCCAATCACTATTTCACCATCACTACTCGTCATTTGTGATGTTTCCTCTTCTTCTTCTTCTTCTTCTTCTTCTTCTTCCTCTTCTTCTTCTACATGTATCAGGTCTGTTTTCGCAGATATCGATGATCATAGCTTATAAGTTCTCTCAAACCATTTTCACCACTATGTTTCTTGCAATATAGTAGGTTAAAATTATTTGCTATAGGGGCAGTGCTCATACAGAGTGGGTAACCTTAGCCATTATACATCAATCAGTATCACAGGCTTAACACAACGAAGAGTTCCCCAATTCCGGAAGTTCATCCATCACCAGTCTGCCGTGACCTCACGTACTCTGATCGGTAAGCTGTGGATACTAGCATTTCTATTAATCTCGTATCCTTTTCTAAAATTAATTTTCATGTGAAGAAGAAATGATATAGAATCTCACACTGAGAAAGTATTTATATACTTTTCCTTGTTTGTTTTCTTGTGTGTATGTGTGTGCGTGCACGCGCGTGCGCCTGTGAAACAAGATATCCTATACATGCATTATTAAGAAACAGATATCAATTTAGTTTCTTACTTTGCGAACCAATCATTTGACCATCTGTTAAATCTATAAGTAGAAATTTCAAACTATTTGGCTTTTCAGATTCTGGCAAAGAACACAGCTGCATTCACCCCCCAACCTGCCACCTCCCCTGGGCTCTGCATGTTTATATTTGGAATTAAATACACATACCACATTATATAGATCTAAAAAAAAAAAAAAACGAAAAAAAAGAAATAGCTTGTAAAATATTGATAAGTGAGTCAGAAAGAAAAATTAAACTCAATCTGATTTATTTAGTTTCATAAATAATGTTTTAACACGTTACCACGAGACTGCTTCCTTGCTGATTACAGCATGGTCGTCTTCAAATCCAATGTCAACAAATTCTTGTCCTAAACACTTCCATAAATAATCAACACAGTGTAGGGAAAATCGTACAATACCTGACTAGCGTGGGGGTCGTTTTCATTCGCTTAAGGAAAAAAGAAAACATAAAAAAACAGGTGATGTATGCATGACCCCCCCCCGTGAGTGCACATTGAACGAGGCATAAAAAATGACTGTCCATCATTTGTGCACCCTCCATTTAGCTCCAAAAGTCCCCAAAGCCTTAGCATATTTAAATTTGAGTTCAGCACCATACAAAACTGATAAATAGGCATACACAGAAAATTTTGGACAAATATGGTAAAATAGTCCCAAAAATGGAGTGTTTTTATTAGCCCTGAAAGAACCCCTGGGGCACACTCAAGAGTTATTGCGAAGTCTAGACAAGCAAAATTATATAGAAATCAGTTAGTTACAACTTTTCAGAAAGTTTTATAAAAATCCAAGGCGTCAATTTTAGCCATTTTAACTGAAAGGCACCCCTAGGGGGGCAACCGGAGTTTTTCCAGAAAATCCGTTCTGTTACTTTTTTACTCATATCATGTTTAATGTTTGTGCAAAATTTTTTAAAATTTCAAGGCGTAGTTATTGAGGAAAGTGCGGACAGACGAACGGACAAGGGTGAATTTACATGTACACCCTCCTTTTTTTTGGGGGGGGGGGAACCAAAAAAAGCTAACATGGCGACGTCGCTTTTTGTATTTGACGATCACGAGTGCGTAACGCAAATTCTATGCAAATAAGATTATGCAATATGCATAAAAGAAAGGGTAAAAGGAACGACCGGCGAGTTGAAAGACAGCGTGTTATGCAAACGTGTGTGTGTTATCAAGTTTATTAAAGCTGACTCAAAAGATTGTAGGCGGAACAGAACACAACTGTAAAACTCCACTGAAATGAATTTTCAAACTAGACGCAGTTCACATCATTGACCAATATTAGTACTTCCATAGCGTTCCTCATCTTTCGATTGGCAATCATTTCCTCATCAGTCTTTGTTTTTGAATGGGTCTTGGCTTTGATAAGTGGTTACTCAATAGCAAAAAAAAAAAAAAGAAAAAAAAATTCTCAGTTTCTGCGATTGCAATTTTGTACAAATTATCGTTTTATAAATTCTTTTCTTTTTTTCCATTAATGAAAAAAAAATCTAATTTATAAAAGTCACTCTGTCTGTCTGTCTGTTTGTACTATAAAAAGGAATATGTGCAACATACAGAGGAGCACGTTCAAGAGCACGTTCGAAACTACATCTGAGAAAACAGACGTCAGAGAAGACAATTATGTAAAAGACGTGGGTGACATCACGGCTGTAATAAGAAGTCACGCATGGCAGGAGAATGAGGAAATAAATGTGGTTGTTACCAAAAAAAAAAAAAAAAGAAAAAGGAGTCAAGTTATTACTTGTCCTATGTTTCTTTGCAACATAGATTGCATACAACGTGTGGGTCCCTGGTGTCTACATGTTAACGCGTGTGTAAATGTGTATAACTTACACATCATCACACTACACACACACACACTTATGCCTCATTGATTTTTCTCGTGATTCACAATGGAAATTCTATGCTGGTTAGTAATGACAGAAGTTCACTGAACTAACATTATCCACTTCTAACTCTTGTAAGCGCACCAGTTCTTCTCTGTGCTTCTGGAGAATAGGGGATGCTTCCCCCCTTTTCGGAGAGACAAAGATATGCGTGTTCACCCCATGCTTGCCGGCAACAAAAGAGAATGAGTTCTGGCGAATTGCATTTTTGTCCCTTCCCCCGTATCCCTTCGTAGGTGACCAAATCACCTCCTGGCTATGGGGGCAGTGACAACGTAGTGGCGCTTCTGTCATATACTGCCACATTTGGATGGCAAGACTATTGTCCAGAAGTTTTGTTATCGCGTTGATACTATTATTATTATTTTTATTATTATTTTTTTTTTTGTGGTATGGTTTTATTGAATCTTGTAAAAACGGATAGAACTTTCGTTAGTTTGATAGAAACATTAAAAAACGCACCGTTCCAAGATTAAAAAAAACTACCGTTAAAACAACAAACGGACTTCTACTTGCTGATTCTCTGCTCCAACAACATGGCGAAAAAAAAAAAAAAAACAGAAAGAAAGACATACTGAAGATGGTTTCCTTCGAAATATATTTCAATATAAATTTCAAACAAAATAAATGTCTGTTTATTTTGTAATAATGCGTTGTTTTGGCTTCAAACGTATATTTTATTTTATTCAAACTTCAAACTATATTTATTTAAAACACAAAAACAGACAACACTCGTCGTCAACAACGAAATTATATTTTCTTATTGTTTTTATTAATTAAAAAAAAAACTTTTAAAATATTTTAAATTTGTAATCCTTAAAAAATTAATCAGAAAATAATTAACCAAAAAGAGTTGCCTCGAAATATATTTATGAATTTCAATATAAATTTCAAATAAAATAAATGTCTGTTTATTTTGTAATAATGCGTTGTTTTGGCTTCAAACGTATATAATACGTATTTATTTTATTAAAAATGATTGTTTTTTTTTTGGGGGGGGGGGGTTGTAGATATTTTTCTTTCATTGTTCACCTGTTTATTGCGTATTTGTTTATTTCCAATTCCTTTCCGTTTGTACGAACATTAATTTTCGATTCATCCGGTGCATTAATAAATCGTTTAGACTATTCTGCATTGTTGTTCAACTTCTTGCAGATTAATTCTGACCGATGATAATGCAAGGATTAACTTTGCTTATTTTTTATCTCTTCCACCGCCCCCCCCCCACTCTCTGATCTTTGAAGAAATGTTCAAAACTTTTGCTAATTTTAATTAGTGATCTTTAGTCCACACAGTCTTATTAATCAATAACAGCACAAAGAGATTCATTGTTTCTGATTATTCAACCGTGATCACCTCCTCATCAAATTGATAAAATATATTGGCGGCTCGATAAGAATAAAACTGCTGTTTCTCGTCAGCTAAACACTCGGCATCTTTAAATCAATGAAGCACAGAAAATCTTAATGAAGGATCCAAATAAGATTTCATACATTTTTTTTCTTAAAATTATTATCCAGTGCAAGAAAGGGGGGCGAGATTGCGGTAAGTGGGGAGAGGGTGACAAACATACCCAGCATATTTTTTTTTTTTTTACATAGGCATCATCACTTATCAAAGCCAAGCGGCCATTCGAGGATAAGGGTTAAAGAGTGTACAGTAGACATTGGACACTATAGTAATCGTTAGTAATGGAGATTCGGTAAATTTGTTAACAAGTGGAACGGCTCATCAAGAACTTGGTTACGCTAGACTTGAAGACAACCATATTGTAGTCAGCTGGAAAGCAGGAAAACGGAAGACAATTCCACAGGTATTGTATTTCAATACAATCAAAAACTATGCTGAAAACGAAGAGAGTAGGGCTCAAAATTAAATAACATTTCCTTTAAGATATAGAATGACATCACCACCATTCAAAAAAATAAAATAAAATGAAATAAAAATACCATTCATGGAATCGTCACTAAAATTCGCAATCCTTTCTGCAATCCAACTATTTTGATACAAATAAACTTCCGCTAGTCGACCAATTTTTAATTCTAGTAAGAAAATTAAGTAAGAAATTAATTTTAGACTATTTTTTTATAAAGGATTAATTCTTGGTCTCTCCTCCACCATAAACAAATCTTCTCTCCTCAATAAAACCTTTAAATTATTAACAAGTTTCCTCGTGTTTCCATGCATGAAGATATTCGTCTTAAGTCCAACAACCACTAGACGATGCAAAAAAATATTCACTTGGAAAAACCGACGATGAAAAGATGAAGATCAGACACGCGTATGTACAAAAGATGTTTATTTAATTTAATTGTTGCTTGATCACTCGCCGGCAATAACACACAAGTATGAACATGGTCAGTACTAGATGGGTGACGATTTGAGAAGGTCAGGTGTTGTATGTAAGAGGACAAAAGCTCCAACCCTACTTCAATATAAGCTGCTAAAATAACAGATATAATGATAAAACAGAAACAGTCAACTGTTGGTGATGTTCTGTTCTCAAACATGTGGCGAAGCTCCTCAGCATATACACATAGATTAATGCTTACACCTCTTTTCTAAATTTCAATATATGAGTATTTGTAAAGAAAATATACAGTTTATTTTTTGGGGTCTCCATGCATGAATTTTATTCGTTTTAAGTCTAATAATCACTAGACGATGCAATAAACGTCCACATGGAAAAAGCGACGATGAAAAGCTGAAGATCAGACACACGTATGTACAAAAGATGTTTATTTAATTGAATTGTTGCTTGATCTCTCACCGGTAATAACACACAAGTACGCATTTATTGAAACGCACAAACACACGTGCGTATGTGAGAAAAGAATGTGTGTTCCGATGCACGTCCTCTTTTGTTTAATGATTGTTTATGAAAACGCAACACTAAAACCATCTGATTGCTGTGGAAAAATAACCAACAATCCCGGCATAGTGATATAACGTTTCGAAAACATCTTATTACGAGCAGAAAATGGTTGGAACAATTAGAAGATCTGTTAGACAAATATTTCATTTGTATCATTCATCACTGTTAATCGCTTGACACCCTCCCTCATCACTGTTAATCGATTGATACCCCCTCCTCATCGAAAAACAATCCTATCGATAGAATCGTTAAGAAAATTCAAGATTCTTTCTGCGATCAACCATTTTTGATAAAAATAAATTCCAGTCTATGCTTGACTTGCCCACCAAGTTTCAGTAATGGATGTCCAACAGTTTTTGTTTTATCGCCATTCAATGATTAGCACACTTGGATACCACGTGCAAAATTGTTGTTGTCATCTTGTAGGCCAGTAATAATCAAGACACAATGGTATAGCAAAAAAAAAAATGTATTAGCAAAAGTATGTTACAGAAGTACATGTCATGATTCTGGGGCCATAACTGCCACGAATCTCAGCATTTACTTCCTACCCACCACAGGAAGATGTGACACATGGTCGGAAGTTGTGGAGAATCAAGCTTGCGCCCCTAAAGAAGGACCACTCTGATTTTTTTTTTTTTAAATTGCCTGGAGAATTTTGTCAGGATCCCCTGATCAGGGCGCCTCAAGCAATAAGCAATAAAGTTACTCGATCTGAAAGATAGGAGGAACGGGGTGAATGAATGGACCTCCTATAACTTTTTTTTTTTTTTACACAGTGATCACCACTTATCAAGACCCGGAAGCCACTCAGGGATAAGGGTTATTGCAAGTACATTACGTTAGTGTGGAGATTTGATGAAGTGTTTAATTAAGGGAGCGGTTCATTAGGAATTTGTTAACATTGGACTTGAAGACATCCAAGTTGTAGTCCGGAGGGAAGCAGGCAGACGGAACAGAGTTCCACAAGCGTGCAGTTCTAAGAAAGAAGCTTTATTCATGGAATCTAAAACGAATGCTTCAGCCAGCTAGATAAAAAGCCATCGAAATGATCCAGTTTCTGATAGACTGTCAAAATCGGAATGTTTGGATTTAAGTATATTTATTTCCTCTGGCAAGTTCATTATTCTTGTAATGGGTAAACCATCTTATCCCATAACAATTGTCAATAACTCTGAGACTGAATTTGACTGTGGTGACCCCCTTCAATTCAAAAATATTCTTTGGGTGGTTTTGCCGAACATTATTTCTGATATAATCCCATCTATAAAAATTTGACAAGTTATAGTTTGATGAGTGTTATGTCCATTCAGTATCACACCCCTTACTGGAGAGACGATCACGAAAATCATGGTTGGTTGGTTGTTTTTGTTTTACGGCATATCAACCCTTTTTGGGTTATTTAATGCCGAATCCAAAGATTTTGAAGAAAATTTTTTTAATAGAATATATTTGTTGTTTTCAAGTCGGTTTCTATTTAACCCATAGTTGGGACCCTAACAGGTAGTACCACTCTGGGTCAGAGTGGACCTGGGAGCAATGGTAATTAAAGGGTGGCTCCACATTACCCAAAGCCTGCAAACTGGGGCCTCACCACTGGATATATTTTAAGGCCATATCCAGGACCCCAAAATCATGATATATATCATTGAATAATGATAAAACAAAGACTGTTGCACATTCATGATTGTAACTTGGTGGACAAGTCAGGCATAGAGTGAAGTGTTTACTTGTACCAAAATAGTTAGATTGCAGAAAGCATTGTGAATTTTATTAAGGAGTTCGTGATTGGAATTTTTTTTACTGGGAGGGGGGGTAAGGTTAGAGTTATATTATTTTGTTGGGGGGGGGGGTCAGCAACTATTTTATTTGGGAGGGAGGGACCTTGTACTTTACCTTAAACTGAACATGAAAAGTATCCGTTGGAAAAATGTAAAATATTCAAATGAAATTGGACGTATTATTGAGAACGTGTTGGTTAATTCGGTGACTCTTAATAGTTTCAATTGTCCAAACCTCTTTATTCACGCGACCTGTTTGTTTGTCACACACTCTAATCTGTGACTCATTAATTAGGTCCAAAAAAAATGGCCGCATGAAAAGCTGTAGACAAGTGACAAGTATTTTCTCTAAAAAAATCAACCAATTTTTTTTTTCTGCTCCTTTTAGAAAATGTGGCTAGATTTATACAGCACTGTATATTTATCTATTTAAATATATTTATTCTTTTGTGTGTGATACTAGACAAAATGTGATCTGCTGGATCATCCATCGAGCTCGAGTTAAATTGTTTCAACCCGAAAAAGTTTACAAAGTTAAATATAAAAAGGCAAAATCTAAAAGTAATCTTTCTGCCTATACACACACATACACACACATACACGTACATATATATATATATATATATATATATATATATATATATATATATATATATATATACACACACACACATACACGTACATATATATATACTAGTAGGCGCCCGGCGTTGCCTGGTGTTAAAATATGCATAAATATTATATTTTATTTTAATTCATACAGAAACTGAGACATGTGCATGTGAGTATTATGTTTTTTCTAAACAGTTCACTTCTTGTAAGTAAAAAAATAAAAAAAAAGATATTCGAGCTGAGAATACTCTATACACCAAATTTTAAGACGGTAGATAAAAAAATTGTTGAGTATATAGGTTAAGAAGTGTCCTCACACATATACATTCTCAATTTTATATATATATATATATATATATATATATATATATATATATATATTTTATTTATTATTTTATTTTATATATATATATATATTAGTGATGGAACGATTCCAATATTTTTCCCGATTCTGATACAATTACCGATTCCGTGCTAAATTCCCCGATTCCAATTCCGATTCTTTATAAATCTCTAATTATTTAATCATAAGATTGTTATTTTCCCCAATTTTCGTAAAAACAAAAAACACATGATAAATATGCAGATATTTTCCTAAACGTCAAAATACACTTGTGGAGGATGATCTATCGATTTTAGCTTTGCTTGTATTTTAAAATCAATGAATATTTATGATTTTATCAATATTACCAGCAATGGAAGATTTTATTTGAAACAAAATCAGATAAAAAAAAAGACAATTAAAAGAATCGATTTGGCATCGGAAAATAGGTACCAATATTTCTGTTTCTGATACCGATTCCAATGCCCCCAAATGTTCCAATTTTTACGATTCCCGATTCTGATTTCAATTAATCGTCCCAACACTAATATATATATATATATATATATATATATATATATATATATATATATATATATATATATAGTAGTAGGTAGTAACTACAAAGAATGTAATGCAAGTCTCTAGTATATACATATATGTATATATATATATATATATACTAGTAGGGGTGCCCGGCGTTGTTCGGGTGTTTGGAGGTGTATGCTGTGCGAAAAAAGCAAAAAGACAAAAAAAATGGTTAATTTTTTAAAACTTTGACCCCTATTATGACCCCTTAAAATTTATAGTTTCGGGCTCAAATCACTTTATTAAGTTAGATCCAGGTTCAAGGAACCTATATCTAAAATTTCAAGTGTCTAGACCCAAAATTGTCGGAGGAGTTTGGTAGAGTTCTTAAAGGTCAAATCGTTGAAATTTGACCCCTTAACAGACAAATTTCTGGCTGACACCCGTCATATCGATGTCCCCAGATCTCAGTACCCGGTATTTCAAATTTCGAGTCTATAGACTAAAAATTGACAGAGTTATTGCGTAGGGAAATGTACACAGACAGACAGACACACAGACAGACACGTTCACTTTTATATATATATATATATATATATATATATATATATATATATATATTTGAAGTTTTAAAGGGGTTCTGTATCAATGGGCCATTTAGAGGTGCAGGTACACAGATATTTGATGCATAGAGGTATGGGGTTACCTCCATTGTTTTCCCCAGAGAATTTTATACACATGGTTTTATAAGAATACAATATATCTTAAGTTTTTTGAAGAGTTATGCCCTCGTAGTTCCTTTAAAGATTCAGAGCCACTTCCATTGTCTTCCCTAGTAAATTTTACACATAAAAGTGTATCCTCATGTAAAATTTTATGTAGATTCTCTAAACTTTCACATTTTAATTTTAGCAGCTAAAAATGTCACAGCTAACTGATTGTAAATCTTGCCTTTAATCAGAGAAGATTCCAAATGTTAGATCTATCAGCTTGCTAACAAGACGGCCGCCATGTTCTGATCCAATAAAACTTAGGACTGCACGCCTATGGAACTGTCTTCCCTTTTTCTGCTTTCCAGCTGACTACAATATGGTTGTATTCAAGTCTAACGTAAACAAGTTCTTGATGAGCCGTTCCATATAAGTTAAAAAATTTACCGAATCTCCATTACTAACGGTTACTATTGTCCAGTTTCTACTGTACACTCTTTAGCCCTTATCCTTGAATGGCCTCTTGGCCTTGATAAGTGATGATGCCTATGTAAAAAAAAAAAACACAAAAAAAAACAGTTTAATTAGACACACTAGGAATTAATGGTGATGGAGGGTCGGTGCATAAGTGAAACAATAATTAATACCTCTTATCCTTATCATCATCATCATCATCATCATCATCATCATCATCATCATCTTTTCACCGTAGTCAAGATGATGTAGTTCAAATGCTCATCTTATCATAATCCCTGATGGAAGTCAAAGAAATCTCTTTAAGGATTAGAAATCTAAAACCTCTTTAATAAGATTATCATCATCTTGTCGAATTATATCCCATCAGCATTTGCAAGTTTTTTTTTTTAATCTCTACTGATTGTTACGCATGATTCCCGAGGGCAACCCCTTGATTGTATGCCCGAAAGACTCAAGTATAAGTCCTAGTACTGAGAAATATTATGAGGCAGAAAGATAGCTTGAATATGATTTGATGCTCACCCCTCTCCAATTTAGATACCCAGGACCACTGCACCAACGCCTTGGAGGCGACAGTAACTCAAGGGTTAATGAAACGGACTGACAACCTGTGTGTACCAAGTTCGAATCCAGCTCATTCCACAGAAACATTTTGTACTTTGGGAACGTTCATGTGGTCCCTCCTGTAAGTACCCGGTATCTTTCTAGAAAGAATTCTTACCAGAAAGATATCAAGAAAACGAATGCCAACAAAATCGTCACGTATGATGCTCCTCCTCCTTCCCCTCCTCCACAACAACAACAACAACAACAACAACGACGACGACGACTGCTGCTGCTGCTGCTGCTGCTGCTGCTGCTGTGGCAGATCCAACTCCATAAAAATAAATATAAATTAAACTTTGATAAAATAATAGAATCCAAACTCTGAAATTATATTAAAAGAAACAGTACATTATTAAGATATATAGTATCTTATTTATTAATGAGTCATCACTTATCAAAGCCGAAAGCCACTCGAGGATAAGAGCTAAAGAAACAGAGGGATTGTCGATTGAAATAATAAAGAATATTATGAGAATATTGAAATTAGCAGAACGAGCAAAATTGGATTTCTTATAAAGACGATGTTATGGATTGACATTAGATTTTAAGACGACCATGTTGTAATCTGTAGGGAAGAAGTCTCATAGTAATGTGTGCTTCAAATCGAACATATCTCATTAATCGGCAGTAATTTTTCTGTTTTTACCCTGTATATGAGCCTTAAATTGAAGATTTTCTGTTAAAGATATACTACAAAAGAAGTTTACTTTTTTAGTGACCATATATATATATAAATGGGGGAGCTAATAAAATCGATTCTTTATATTGATCTCCGTGATAAAGGAGGAGTGTGGTTTGTAATATATAATGTAAGTAGGTATATAGCATGCCTATCATAGTGGGTTTACTGTATGCGGACAGCATGTGTGTTTAAACTCTCGGGGAGAATATAGGGTAAGTTTAAAGAGGTTTCTTATTTAACCATATGTGTAGATGTGTTGTAGCTGTGGGGAGGTTTTTACATGAGATATGGGGTCTATGCTAAGTTGGTATTTTTTAGCAGGGATATCTGAGTTCACAACAGCACTTAGAAGAGATATATGTCATTAGGCGTCATATTATGATAATTAAAGTGAGGGGAGGATTTATACGAGGTGCAATGCACTAAGATTTTAATTGAGCAAGATAGCAGATACAGATGGTATATTAAGGAGCTAAATTACCAAGGGTTATAGGGTGGATAATTGAAAAGCTATAATAATTACCGAATAATAATATATAATAATAGTTCTAGGGTACGTAGTTATTAAGTATAGGAGATGAAATATATGCATATATAGTAATTTATGAAAATATATATGGCAATTAAGCTACACAGAATATTCCGCATTTCATTCTCGTCAGATTGATGTCGGGCGTCCATGTGCACGTAAATGGCTCTTCCACCCAGCTTCACTCTTGCATAATCGTTCACAGATGTGGCAGGAGAACTTACCAGTATTTGGTGGTAGAAGGACTATATTATGCACCTATCATTGTCTTGTCAAACAGCTTATTATATATATATATATATATATATATATATATATATATATATATATATATATATGTATATATATATAATAATTGTTTAAAAAAATGGATTTTTTCAGTCTAGCCAGACTATGGATACCCACTGTAAGGGTGCCTGCGCGTGAAATTTTTGAGGCAAGATTTGCGCAATCTCCAACCACGCCTCTCCTGAGTCGACATGAGTTGAGAATACAAGTGGCAAGTGGAGGTTCAGGATGACTCGAAACAATGCCGAGATAAGCGGAAACCGTATTGTTGTTTCTCTATAATATTTTTCCATTATTGAACTGACAAATAACATCATATAAACTTATATTTATTTTATTTTGTCTTAAATGTTATTGTTTATGTTATACGCCACACTCAAGAGTTGAGCATCATATATCCTGATATATATTTATCCAATTCCTTTAAACCCACTTCATATATATATATATATATATATATATATATATATATATATATATATATATATATATATATATATATATATATATGTGTGTGAAAAGGACGCTTCACAGAACGTCTGAAACGCGTTAAAAACGATTTCAATGATTTAAAAACATTATTACAATGATCTAAACATTTTTCTCAATGAAAAACCAAGACACGGAATAATAAAATAATGTTAAAAAATACACATTGTTGGTGACCACCCCCTTACTTTAATATATATATATATATTAAATAAGATACGTATTATATACGTTTGAAGCCAAAACAACGCATTGTTAAAAAATAAACAGACATTTATTTTGTTTGAAATTTATGTTAAAATTCATAAATATATTTCGAAGGAAACCTTCATCTTCAGTATGTCTTTCTTTCTGGTTTTTTTTCCATGTTGTTGTTGGAGCAGAGAATCAGTAAGTAGAAGTCCGTAACGTAGCAAATATATGTCCTTAACGTGAATATATATATATATATATATATATATATATATATATATATATATATATATATATATATATATATATATATATATAAAGTAAATTCTTGGTACAGCAAAATGGAAGGAGAAATTTCAGAGGAAACATAATTTAATTTAAATCAAAAAGATCAAAGAAACAAAAAAGAAAACGGGCAGATGGAATTGTTAAAATTTCCTTAAGGCCTTATCGTCTGACCCTCTAAGAGGAAACGTCAGAATGATAAATTAAAAGCTAAGAATCGAATGAGGAAAGAGGGAAATTGGTTTCGGTTGGAAAACCAGTGAGAGAAAAAAAATATATATAATTCTCACTGTTCAGGTGGTTTTAAATCAGTAAATATTTCCAACTGATGTTTCAAAATCTTTTGTCTACACAGGCTAGGTCGAGAGTTATTAATGACTAACGCCTCAATGATATTGAGATGATAGTTCGACCTAGCACTGTATAAAACAGAAAACCAACCATCGGAATATTGGTCATAACACCTATTTATACTAATCAGGTGATTACCGATGGCGGACTCATGAGCTTGGGAGTGCCATATATATATATATATATATATATATATATATATATATATATATATATAATCATTTAATCACATACATTAATATTAATATTTTTTTATTGGTTATAAACGTGAGTGCAGGAATGTGTAGGGGCGACTTATTTTATTTTTAATTTCAATTTTCTTATTTTATGTTTTATTTAGTTAGTTTCCTGTTAGTTATTAAATACAGTTTAATATAATTACACTTAATAGTTAACTAAAGATGATCATCCGATAAGAAAACCGAAAAAACTCATAGGGAATTAATTAAAATGAATCTTTAAAAGATCTTTTGCTAGTGAAATATATAAGAAAGTTATATTTTCTTTTTAAATAAATAGAAAAAAAGTGGTTTTAATATGAATATCAATACACAAAAAATCCAAATTTATAGGAGTTTATATATATATATATATATATATATATATATAATCCTTTTTTATATAGAGGTCACCACTTATCAAGGCAAGTAGGCCACTCAGGGATAAGGGTTATTGTGTGTACAGTAATCAATGAGATAGTATTGTAGTAATCATTAGTATTGGAGATTTGATAGAGTGTCTTACTTAAGGGGGCGGTTTGTCAGGAATTTGTTTATGTTGAACTTGAAGACATCCAAGTTGTAGTCAGGTGGGAAACAGGCAAAAGGAAGAGAGTTCCACAATCGTGCCCTTCTGAGAAAGAAGCTCTGCTCATGGAATCTACATTTGGATTAAGGCACAGATAAAGAGTGGGGAAAATTATAGACAGTAGTTTCAGCCGGACCGGTGTTTCTGATGAAAGATTGGCAAGGGAAGACGAGAGATTGCATCTCAGATGAGCACTTGCCATGGAAATAAAAATAAAGCAAAGATAGGCTCGCAATGTCTTTTCTGTGGGAGAGAGGCTGCAGGGAAGAGAAAAGGACATCCCCCACTAAGCTACGAAGTCTATTTTGTACTCTGTCAAGGTAGGATAGGCTGTTTTTAGCAGCTCCTGCCCAGATGTGACAGCAGTACTCCATCCTTGAACGTACTTGGCTTTTATACAGATAGAGAATTGCATCAGTAGTGAGATATCTTATGGAGCGG
>NC_136488.1:148256892-148291892 GCF_053919585.1 Euprymna scolopes
ATATAATTCTTTTCCATGTATCCCTCGTTTTCAAACAATAAATTCTTAACTTGAATATATTTATATATTTTTTCAATCCACAGAATTTAACTACAATTCCTATATGTCCTATATGTCCTATATGTCCTATATGTCCTATAATTCCTATAATTCCTATATGTCCTATATGTTTAGTTGCTCTATTTTATATGTTGAACTTTTCCTTTTCGGCTGGGATCGTTTTGAAAATATTATCTCACTATAATATTTAATAAGACAATAATTCATGTGATTATAAAATCTGTGATTTAACTCTCTCTCTCTCTCTCTCTCTCTCTCTCTCTCTCTCTCTCTCTCTCTCTCTCTCTCTCTCTCACACACACACACACACACACACACACACATATATACTGGCATCCCTTTTTTAAAAAATATAATCGCCCAATAGAGTGGAAGACAAGATTTTAGCAAGCACAGCCGGACGGTCTCCACAGTCTTATAATTATGTAGGTATATAATAGTATTGCTTACTGCATAATTACTCTGAAGAAAGGATAAAATATATCTACATTTATCAACTTATCTTTGAGAGTTGTTGGAACCTTCTTCAAAATTCTTTTGAAATTGTTCCTAAAATTCTATTTGTTCGATGATGTATCTCTATTTCTACAATTATATAAATGCAAATGTGTTGAGTTCGTTCCTTATAGACTCCGAAAACGGCTGAACAGATTTTCTTTAAAATTGACAGAACTTTAGTGTATAAGTCTGGGAGTGAGCTTGGTTAAGTTTTGTTTCAGAATATCCCCAATAATTACCGATAATCGAAACCGTTATTTTAATTTATCAATCATCGATAAAGCCATTTTTTCCATGTCGTCACTTAGCAACAATAATAGAACAATGGGCTGTAAAAATTCTACAGTGTGTAAGTTGATAGCGTGTTTCTTTTTGTGTTTTTTTTGTTTGTTTTTTTGCATGACGTGATATGTAGGTTCAAACTCCGCACTTAAATTTTAGAATTTTTTTTTCATTAACTGCAAAGAATTTTATAAGACTTGAAAATTTACATGCTTTTTTTTTTTTTTTTTTGTATGACGTGGTCTGTAGGTTCAAACTCCGCACGTAAATAAAAAATTTTTTTTTTTTTCATTAACTGGAAAGAAGTTTATATAAAATAATTTTATAAAAGCAATAGTAGGTTCTCTGGAGTGCAATGTAGAATAACATATATTTTGGACTAAGTTACTGCATGGAGTACCGAAGTGACCGATGATGTCAGGCCGTATGGTTTGTACCGACTCTGGCGTTGAAGTCTCCAAGTAATAGGAGGTGATCGCTGACTGGGATCCTGCTCAGTATTTTGTTGGGACAGTTGTAGAATTCATCCTTCACATGATCTTCGCTAGGCAGTGTTGGCGCATAAACACTGATGAGGTGTACTGGTGTATCGGCACAGTTGATCTTCAGTGTCATAATTCTCTCTGAAATGTTGACTGGAGTGTCGACTACATGTTCTCTGAGTAATTTGTTTGTCACTGCAAAACCTACTCAATGGATGCGATGTTCCTCTTCTGCTTTGCCAGTCCAGAAGAAAGTGTAGTTTTTTTCCGAAATGGGGCCAGTTCCAGCCAATCTGGTCTCCTGTAGAGTGACAATGTCGACAGACAGCTTGGCAAGTTTATGGTCAAGTAATGTGGTCTTACGAGGCAGACCTTGTGCACGAAGGTTGAGATCCGGGTCATGTGTGAAACCCGGGCACAGTGTACAAATGTTCCAACTGCCGAGTCGGAGAGTAGTCTTTGAATTGTGATTTGTAACAATCACCAATCACCATTAATGGCCATGAACCAGAGACTGTCGAGAACTTTGCGTATTTTGGATTCAACATCAACAAGGCAGTATCCATTGAACAGGAGCTACAAAAGCGCATAGGTAGAGCAGCGTCTACTTTCAACCGACTACGTGAAAGAGCATGGTTCAATAAATACCTCACTTCTCGCGCAAAATGCCGCATCTACGAATGCTGTGTTCTGAGTACCCTACTGTATGGAGCAGAGACTTGGACCACGTATGCTTGTCATGAGAAAAGACTGAACGTCTACCATCTCCGATGCTTGCGACATATCATGGGTATCAATTGGTGGGATAGAATCACCAACGAAGAGGTGCTAAGACGTGCCGGCAGCCGCTCTTTGTTCCAGACACTCAAGATACGATGATCGCGCTAGCTTGGACACCTGCGCAGAATGCCCGATGGCCGTCTCCCTAAGGATATCCTCTACAGCGAACTGGCAAATGGATCAAGAAGCCGCGGTCACCCGGTGCTGCGCTTTAAAGACGTGGCCAAACGGGATCTGATCGCTCTTGGCATCAATGTGAATGTGTGGGAGGAGCTAGCCGAAGATAGACCAGCATGGAGGCGTGCCTTGAGTGAGGGTGGCGAAGGACTTGAGAACCTTTGGTTCGAGAAGCTGGTACAGAGAAGAAAAAACTAGTGACTATGTTTACTGTTGCTTGCATTAATCTTTCGTAGATTGCTTGCCATTATTACTGCATGGAGACATGTGAAGCGTCCTCCCGGGCGATTGCACGGATTTCGATGACAATAAAAATATAGGAGTGTGAAATATTCATTGATCATTTTAGCACGTATTTTGTGATTAAAATATATAAGACAAGAGCTTTAAGGGAAAAGACATTGATTAATTCAACTAATAATAAATTGGTATACTTGTATTTTGATTTATCAACAGCTAATATCAAAGTTGTTCTTATTTTAAACGTTTATTTTAATATTAGAAATAAGAATAAGTTATATTATTTGGATTCTTCACACTACTGCTCGTACCTTAAGTGTTATTTTCACAAAGTTTTGGTCGATGTGATCTCTGGCCTTCTTCAGATGTATCTTGTCACACTTGTGAATCTGCATGGAATTTCGAACGGAATCTTTTATATATCAACGAGGGTAGGATGCTCTTGTTCCATCAGCCATTACTGGATATAAGTCTTACTTAGGACTTACCCAATCGTGGCTGATGGAACGAGAGCATGCTACCCCTGTGGATTAAATAGAGGCTTCCATTCAAAATTTGGTTTAGATTCCTGAGTTTGACAAAAAGTTTATCTCCAAAAGAAGGTCGCAGGTTACATCGGCCGAAACGTTGTAAAAATAACATTCAAGATGAGAACAGCAGTCTGAAGAATCCAAATAATATGAATAATCAATCCTCATCTCAAAAATTCAGAAAGATAAAAATAAATAAATATGGCCAATTTTTCCAATACGTTCATGTTTCTAAGATAGTTTGTCCTTTGCCTTGCAAGTTTGAAATTTCTTTCATATGATTTTATTTTGTCCTGTAACCACAATGACTAAAAAAGCATTCCTCATTAATTAAGCGTTAAGAAATAAAAAAACCTGAAATAATTGCAGATGCCAATTTGCGGCACAATCAAATACTTTCAGTGAAATGCTATCCAATCCCCGCCTTCTTTTCCCGCCGTTTCACTCCTCCCCTCCCGCCAACACTTTCGTCAATGGCAACTTCAGTTTCTTGATATCAAGCCGGTCAAAATTAATGGCCTTTATCAAGCAAGTAGATTTTCATTCCACGTCAAGCGAGATGTAAAGGTTTAATTCACATTAAACTGCTCCATTTAATTGAGCGTGTGGCAAAACGTAGTCAGGAGTGAAATCAGGAAGGGATCATTTTATTCAATCGGATATTTTTTTCTGATAACTTCAACAAAGGAATACAAAATGGCCGACATGTGTAAGGCAAAGTACAAAGTCTGCGATATCTGTTTTCTTATATTGCTCAGCAGAGAATCTAGTAAATAGAAATAGACATTTAGTACGAACTAGTACTTTACTCTTTGCCAAAATCTTCCCCTCATTTTCTTTGTTTATTGTAATCGCTCCAGACAAGCTATGAAACCACCAATTGTAAGGAGCTAAAAAAAAAAAAAAAAAAACTCGCTAACGATAAGTGTTAGTTGGAAAAATTACGACCCAGAAAAGAGCTAGTCTTTCCCGTTTGTCAGAAACATCGCTCATGGAATGTGAGGACTAAAGGACAAAATAAGAGACGCAAGAGTTACGAGACCACTGAAAGTAAATCCAAAATCTACTTTGTACCCTTGCTTTAGAAGGTATCTTATAAAATTTATTGTATGTGTAGCCGGTATTTGGTCGAGGTAATCACATTAATGGACGCTTATGAGTTAAGTATTGAAGGTCTATTTGTGTAAAAAATAAAATTTGTTATTCTTATACCCTCTTAAACTTAAAAAATTTATGATTCTTATTTTACTAATGTATCTATTAACCATTGTTTTTTACTTAGATTCACCTCAAACAAGGCACATCGTCACCTGGACGTAAGGGGCTACTATTTGGGACCATGCAAAGGGAAAATTAACAAGATGTTGGTTTACATTACATTTAAACTTCTGCATATCAGTATGGTTAGGAAAGTAGGTAGTAGGAAGGGAATTCCAAAGTCTAGCTGTTCGAAGGACGAAACTATTAAAATAGAAGGCTTTCTGGCATTTAGAGACCTCAACAGTGAAGGGGTGTGATTTTGTTGCTAAGCGGGTTTGGCAGGAGTATGTACGTCGAGGGGGCACAAATGCAATAAATTCATCAGAGCACATCCAATTAAAATACTTGTAAAACTATATTTTAGTCCTTACTTTTAAAACAATTGGGTTTGCTCTCCAGGCTTTATACTAACCTCCCCCTTTTCTACTCATTATGAGAGAGGAACATATCTTTAATTTTATTTTAATTTTTTTTTTCAAAGAATTTATTTAAGTAAAAGGCCTGCGATATTTATTTTCCTACATTGTTTAGCAGAAAATCTCATAAATAGAAACAGATATTTGGTACTAGCGAGACAGATACAGTCACAAGTATTAGTGATCAACACTATCTTTACTTTAATGGTGATTTCGTGTCTATATATTTGCAATCAGAACTTGAAATACCGTTTCTAAGAAGTATGATGCTAAATACGAGAATAGTTCCAAAACTAAAGCCTCCTATTTTTTAAATTCAAATTCTCTCTCTCTCTCTCTCTCTCTCTCTCTCTCTCTCTCTCTCTCTCTCTCTCTCTTTCTCTTATATATATATATAAGAGAAAGAAAATTAAAACTGTAAGTTGAACTTTACAATCAAAATTTATTGTTCGACTGAATACTCCAAAAAACAATTTACAAAGTCCTTATTCCGCGGATTTTCAAAGTATGCTATTCTTATTATTATTCTGATCAGAGGACATAAAGAAATCAGCAAATTATATTTGTAGCAATGCTAGAATTTGCTAGTTAAGACATTAAGTGAAAGCGCAATTTATTGTAGTTATAAATTGCAAAAAAAAAGAAATAAAAATAAATTAATAAAAAATTTTTAAAAATTAAAAATATGTTTGATATGTAAAAAACTAATATAAAAACAAACCGTGCATAATATTTCAGCTTGAATGAAACTTCTCTCAAGTTGATCCAAAATGCAAAATAGTTCTTTAGATAGAATGTATTCCAAAATAAGTCCAGTGTGACGATGCATATAATCCGATTGGAAAGTTTTCAAAAAAGCTGAAATAATGAAAATTGTTTTTATACATATATATATATATAGGGACATCAGTATTTATTGTTACAACTTAAAGTGGCTATATTTAAGAAATTAAACAAAATTTAGAATTTTTGCAAATGTATTATTGTAGAAAAAGCAGTAGAAAGTTAATACACAAAATATTATTTGATATGTCCACCATCTGCGTCAATAACTAGTTAAAGACGTTTAGGAAACGCCTTACATGTGTCACAAATTACTTTCTGGGGGACTTTGGCCCACTCCTTCTGCAGTTTGACCTTCAGATCTTCCAAACTTTAGTGAGTGGCCGAGACCTTGCTCTCAAGGTATGACCAGATCCCAAAATCAAAGGGATTCAGATCGGGGGAAGATGGGGGGGGGGGCATTCCTCTTTAGGAATGAAGTGTGGGACATTCTCGGAAAGCCACTCCTGAGTCTTTTTGGCCCCATGTTATGGTGCGGAGTCGTGCTGAAAAGACCAGGGACGTTCTTCTGTGCCCAGGGCAACAATGCGCTAACAAAGATGTCATCTTGATAATTTTGCTGGTTCCATTTCAACAAAAAAGAGGGGACTTTTACCGGACTCTGTCATGGCTGCCCAGACTATCACTGAGGCGGCACATTGTTTCCTTGTCACCACTCGGGATTCTTCGTCCCCATCCCTCGACCAAACCTGATCGTTTTGGGTGTTAAAGTGGTGTTCAACATCAAATTTCTTCTCATCACTGAAAACGAGATTTGGTAGCGTGCCATCCTGAATGCAGAAAAGAAGAATCTGTGATCTTTAGAATCGTTTATGAACAACTTGAGCAGAAAGGTGTTGTTTCTTGACATGCTTGAATGGAGACATCTTCAGGTCCTTTCGGAGTACAGTTGGCATGATCCCATACGACACTTTCGACTCTTTAGCCAGATTCTGGATGGATCTCTTAGGATTCCTCCTGATCTTTTCTCTGATGGATTTAACAAGTTTAGGGGTTCTAGCTGTTCGAGGGCGACCTTGTCCTGGCCTATTCTGAATGCCTCCAGTCTCCTCAAAACGTTTTAAAGTCCTCCACACCAACATTCTGTTCACTTTCAGGCTCTTACAGATATCCTTCCTAGAGTTTCCGGCTTTAAACAGCTAAACAATTGTCTAAAATACTACTCATGGTTATAATCTGGTATCTGAAAGTATAAAGATTCATGAATAAGTGTCAAAAATAGAGGAATACCGAGAAAAATGATTAAAAGTATAGTTTGAAATAGACTGTAACACTAAATATTGATGACTGTGTATATATATATATATATATATATATATATAGAGAGAGAGAGAGAGAGAGAGAGAGAGTCATCAATATTTAGCATTATATATAAATATATATATATATATATATATATGTGTGTGTATATGTGTGTATATATATGTGTGTGTGTGTGTATATATGTGTGTGTATATGTGTGTATATATATGTGTGTATATATGTGTATATATATATGTGTGTGTGTATATATATATGTGTGTGTGTGTGTGTGTGTGTATATATATATATTTTTTTTTTTGTTTAGTACGTTAATGTATATATTGCTACCATGTGTATGTGTGTTCTTTTACTCATTTGTCCATAAACTTACATTAATGATGGAGAAACCTTTTATCTTATCTCATACTTGACTTGAATATATATTTCCAAAGCTGCACTTAATACAAGTGGCAACGTCTGGCGAATCAGATGATCGGCAAAAAGGTTGGCTGTACTAAAAAATATTATGAGGAATGATTTTCGAGATATGATCATTTAAAGCTGAAACCTAATTGCATTCGTTGTCTTTCAAGTTATAACCAGCATGCTAAGTCATGAATTTGATGGAATGGTAGTATGAAAGTACTGGGTGGAACGATAAATTTGTCGCCCTAAATAAAACAACACTACAGCTTTATTTTAAAACTTCTATAGAAAAAATCAATGTTTCCATCTTCAGCCTCAATCACTACCTCGATACCAGCCCTGAACTGCGAGCATGCCTTTTCCACAAGAGCTGGTGCAAGCTTGGTGAATACTCATTAGATGGCGGCAATTAGGCTGGCTTTGGTGTTGTGGGAGGTCATGTTAGTGATGTTCTCAACATATAACCAAATGAAGTAGTCCAGCGTGTTCAGGTCGTGGGAGGAGTGGGAGTAGTGAGAGAAGGGTTCAAAGTCATAGCACTCCTTCTGAAGCTTCTCAGCAGATGGTGGTGATCAGGCTGGCTTTGATGTTGTAGGAGGTCATGTTGGTGATGTTTTCGATATATGATCAAACGAAGTAGTCTAATGGGTTCAGGTCGGAGAGGAGGGGGGCAGTGAGAGAAGGGTACAAAGTCATAGCACTCCTTCTGAAGCCAAGCCTGTGTCTCTTTGGACTTATGGGCCGACGCCGAGTTCTGCTGTCACACTCAAGGTCTGCCAGCGGCCACCTGATTGCAACAGAGGATCACCATACTCTTCAGCACATCCAAGTACACTTCCTTGAGCTGTACTTTCAAGCGTTGAATTATCCGGATTTGCATTTTGAGGGTGCTGGCACTGGTCCTGTTGTCATAACTTGGATCGGTAGAAAGTGTGAGTTGTACAGCGGCACATCTCCAATCTCGCTTGTTGAACATTGTGTCATTTTCAGACATGATAGAAGACTTCTATCGCTTTTGGGATTTGTACACAACTGGCCAACTAGTAGATGGTCTGCAAACAAAAGAAAACCGGTTTTCATCAAATGGAAATGGGATAATGCTCATCTTTTTTTCTAGTTAAACATTCCAACCAAGAGATCTTTTTAAGATGCTAACCGTCCCTTTAAGTGCACTTGTTTGTATCTGACTTGCATTTGGTTCACCGGGTATATTTACCAGGTGGTTTTAAAAATTCTTTTTCATAAGTCCTGTTTCTCCTACAATTACTGGAATGATGAAGATCTTCCTAAGATTCCAGTTTCTTTTCATGTCGTACATAAGACCTTGGTATTTCGTTATCTTTTTCCTCTCACTTCTATTTAACTCGGCATCATTGAGGACACTAACTTTTACTTTTTTTAAAGATTTGTTTGTTTTCTTTCAAAGTGACTTATCATTAAGATATTTTAAAATGTCTAACTTGAAGTGTTTGCTTTTCTACACTAAATAAACACGCAAACTCTATTTTATTTATGTGCACATATATATACACATTTATATGATTTATTATTATATATAAGATCTGATAATTGTTTGTATACACCAATTAATCTCAAGTCAACTTCCAGTTATAATATGGGACAAGCAAAATGTCGGTCAGATATAAGATAAAAACTATATGATACGATAACTGGGACAGAATTTCTAGCAACATTCTATATATATATTTTTCCTGTGACCAGCACAGATCACAACACCTGATGAATATCAGTTGAAAATAAGATTTCTCCAGAGACATTTTACTAGCATGAATAACTTCCCTTGTATTGTATTGAAAATAAGAACACTTAAACTCTTTTTACATGTTAATTAATGAAATATGATTTAATTCCTAATGGCAGCGTTTAATATTATCGTATAATATCATTTATGCAAATTAGTTATACCAATATTAACTGTTCGGCTCCCAGCTGTAACTCTTTCCGATTGGTTGAAGTCCAGTACAGGCAACCAATTGAGATTGAGTATTTTGACAGAATTGACTAATCAATATCAAGTATTTCAATCAAGTAACCTTTCAATATTTCAGAGATTGTTTCTTTGGCGCTGTTGTTGTTGTTGTTTTACTCACTAGGAGTAGTAACACAGGCCATCATCAAAGATTTCTCTTTGAAAACAACTTGTGGTGTTCTCTGGAGTCTGAGTGACACCAAGTCTCTCCATATTTCTAGTACTCTCCATCTTTTTCAATAGCCTTTGCAGATGAATTTGCATTATTGAAGCAGCCGCTTATTACTGATTTCTCATTGGTCTTCACTGGAATTTTTGTGGCAATAAGCCTCCCAAGTACTCTTTGTACTCACCCAGCAGAGGTCTGGTTAGTGCTTTCTCTCCTCAGTCTTCCCATTCTCCTTGACCCTCTTCGATTGTTTGGTGTGGCGTCAGTTTATGGTGACACACACACAAAAGAAACAGTAAGAGGAAGACTTTTTATTTGTATTATTATTATTATTATTATTATTATTATTATTATTGTGTAAACATGGCTGCCACAATTGTAATTTTTTACTACTATTACTTGTCAAATAAATTATCTAAAATATATAGAAAGATCTGTTAAATGTTTTCATATAAAGAATACAGATTTTTTTTACAATTTCGACGATTAAAAATTTATATAAAATTTTAATATTAATAAAAAATGATTGAAAGATATAAGCAATAAAAGTGAATCGTCAATATGGTATGTGAACATTTAAAAGAAAAGAAAAAATTCAATCATTTGAAATATATGACTGACTTTATGATTAATAAAATTACCAATGAATTTATTGAACAAGTAGATTAAACGCGTTTAAAATCGACTTTTTCAATAAATTCACTAAACGCAATTTTTTAATTCATCACTCGCCTGAAGACGACTCATGCAAGTCGAAAATAATCGTGACTATGGAAAATTTCTTTTTACACTCGAACAGAATGTTCGAACATTGACCTGCCAACTTAAAAAAACTGATCGCAAGAGAAACAAACAGGAATTATCCCTGCTGTTCAACGAAGCATGCATAAGAGAAAAAATGTCGCCCAAATATATATATATATATATATATACTTTTTTATTATTTGTTTTACATAAAAATTTATATGCCGCTACACATTCATGAGCATGTTTCTATCTGCTAGTTACAAGTAACTAGAGACCTCTTCAGGCGATACTGCTTATACAAAAGTAGTCTGTAATTAATTTAAATCAATTACTTCGATATTGAGCACTCTTGTATGAACCTTGTTAAAAATTCATTAATTGCTTCACCCCCTGGAAAATATTAACCTGGAATTATATATATATATATATATATATATATATATATATATATATATATATATATATATATATATATATATATATATATGAGGGAGGGGTAAGTGTGAAGATGTAGTCAAATAATGACAAGATCCAATCAATAAAGTTAGTTGAAAATTAGTAAAGTCATTGCTGGTAGGTAAATCCGTTGACTTGGTGTAAGAATATACAGATTGGATAGATCTATAGATCTTTAAATTCAGAAATATATATATACTTCAAAGTCTAGCGGCACTGATGAGTTGTAATACAACGAAACAGTACTATATGTCGATGACTACAAATATATTTTAAGCCTCCCTCTTTGGGTAGAGCACTGTCGTAAATAATCTCACCCGCTACTTAATTGGCTGAAAAATGCAAGGCTCGCTGTTTGTTTGTAAATAAGCGGTTTGAGCACTATAAAAGTGGTGGACGAATGTTTGTTTAAAATAGACATTTGGTGAGGTTATTTGCGGGCACTACTCCCGTGTATCGATGGGTAGAACTACCAACTGTCAACACGATGATTCTAGATTCAATCCTCGGCTTGGGAGAGGTGGTAGTCTAGCAGCACTGATGAGTTGTGATACAACGAAACCGTACTGTATGTCGATTACTACATATATATATATATATATATATATATAAATATATATATATATATACTACTAATAATAATATATACTAATCACACAAATATGTTAAAATATCCTTGGTTTCGGGATTGAGTTATGCTTGAAAAAAAATTCTAATTAATGGTACAGATGCAAAATTTAATGCGTAATTTGAAATTTAATTACCAAGTCACCTATCTCTTACAAAGTTTCTGTCTATTACTCTCACCCTCTCTCATTGTGTTATGATTGGCCCCATGCTCTTATTTTATACAGTGTCTATTACTCTCTCTCTCTCTCTCTTTCTCTCTCTCTCTCTCTCTCTCTCTCTCTCTCTGTTTCTTAGCAATCAAAGGTAATAAAACTAACTATAAAACAGAAGACTGGAATAATATGTTTTCAACAACAAAAGAAATTCTTTATACAACATGGTCTTTATATGGGGGGGGTATCACTTTTATTCTTACTTCTTCTTTACACACTTTTCGCTTCTTTTTATACAGAAAAGATACAAGGAGACGTTCTTGAGAGTTCTTAAGGGTTTTATTTTTGGAGCGGATTCACTCAAGAAAGATAGACTAACGTTCTCTTAGCTAATTATTTAGTTCTTAATTTAACTGAAATACGTGATACACACGAGCAGAGCTCTCAGGGTAACATTTCGCACGTAACGATTATCAAAGTTTCTTACAGCATTACTGGCGGCGTGTCTCGTACGCACTTCCACAGACAGGCTGATTTGAAAACGTTTGTTTTCTCTCACCTCGTCAACCGTGACGTCATTCGTCATTTCTATTCATATCACTGTCTTGTCTACGCTGTTTGAACTGCTGTCCTTTGCTTCAACATTACGTCATCCGTTTTTCATTCAACGCTGGGAATGATTCTGTTCTGAAGATTTGGATTGTGATTATGCACTCGGTGTGATCCTTGTCAAAATCCACTTGTGGCACTAATGTTGCATGTGCCACCGCGTTGTCACTGCCCCTAGCCGGGAGGTGATTTGGTCACTCGCGGAAGGATACAGGGAAAGGGATGACAAGCAGTTGGCCATTACTCGTTTCCTTTTACGGCCGGCAAGCATAGGGTGAGCTTGTGCAATTTTGTCTCTCCAAAAAAGACCTCCTTGTAACCGTTGGGGGGTCACTCTAGTGACCGAGCCATACTATTATACATTGAAGCTAAACTTAAGAGCAAAATAATTTCTTAAAGGTATTTCACGCTATCTACTTCGATATAAACGGTTGAATATAAATTGTTTTGATTCATTTTTTTGCCTGAATAAACACGATTTCTTTACTGGTGTTGTTCTAATGTAATCTCTTGCGATTTGAAACAGATGTGTGCGTGAAAGGTGGATGCTTGTCCTGATGCTGAAAGAAAACAGCTTCAAATGTGATGAAGGAGAACAAGACTTTGAGCATTAGCAGAAAAGAAATGAAATAGCCGTAATTTATGTATACATTTAACATGCCTTGTTAGGCATGTCTTGTTTTAATTAATAATATTATGCCAACTTTAAAAGAACAAAAAAACAAATCTCGTAAAATACATAACATGGATACACAGATAAAATTATCCTAAATAGTTCCTTAGAGATTGGTGCTAACAGATCAGGTTATCTGAAGATACCGGCTTCATGACCTAAAATGCATCAAGCACTGATGTTTTTTTCTTTTTCTTTGCAAAACTCAATCATGTTCTGCAATACCCAAAACCAACACCAACAATTTTTCTCTACAAAACAACCAAACCAAATGTAACATGACCGTTACACTTTAACCGCGTCGTTACATTTTAACCACTCGGGCCCACACATTGTCTGGTACCGTTGCAAAGGAACAAACAAACAAAAAAAAAAAGAAAAAAAAAGGAAATAAATAAAAATTCGACTCGGCATTATTTAAGTGCAAATGAAATGAATTTATTTGTGGTTCTTCCAAAATAACGTATTTCATTATCTTTCAAAAGTATTTTTGCATGTGTTTTACCACGCTCTGGTATATAACGTGTTTTTTTTTTTGTTTTGTTTTTTTAAATTTCTATTTCCGCTGTCTCACACTGGCACTATCCAGCACTTCCTCGCCTTGGACTTCACACGTCCATCTTCCCCAGCTCACAATTTGCTTCTCTGCTTGATCACGAGGTGTATTTTTATGTTCCGCTTTTCTTTTTCTTCTTCTTGAGGTGTCAACGTGTGCACACTTGCTTAATTTGCATACGCACTAAGACGGCTGCTGCTACTAATACTTTTGCTAGTCGTCTGTCCTACAGCTGATATTGATTTTCTCACACGCGTGTCATATGCGCTATATTACACAAATACATTGGATAAATATTTAAAAATATAAAGAACTTAAGGCATAAAACTTTTCCAAAATAACGGAACATGAAGAGTTGATATGCCGTAAAATGGAGCAACCAAACCAAACCAAACCAAACCAATAACCATGAATAATTATTTAAAGAATAAAAGAACTTGTAGCATAAAATGTTTTTACAAAATTGGATTTAGCATTAAATTCAAACGAAGATATACGCCAACAAATATCAGTTTAGATTAATTCCTTACTACTATTCTTTTATTTTTTAACCTATCCTTAAAAATTATTAATACTAAAGCCATTTTTAATCTGATTAGGCAATTTATTCTAAAAAAGTATATGAGGGCCGTTCCAAAATTAGGACCTCCTATTTTTTAACTAAAAAACTAAAATATTGAAGACTTACAAAGACTTGAGTGATACCATTATAACGAACGACCTTTTGTGCTCCAGAATTTTTTTTTTTCTATATAGTCATCATTATTCTCTGTGCACTTTTGCCAGCATCTTTTGATGCCCCAGTTCTAAAAGTTTGGAGTGTGCTTTATCACTCACATCTGTCGCCACTCTGAAATCAACAAAGCTATCTCCTAGCTGTGCTGACATCAACTGCATCAGTTTTGTAAACGCTCAACAGGCGTTGATGAATTTTGATCGGTTCAATTTTTTTTCTGCATGGAGGTATTCAATGACGCATCTGTGCTTCTGACACACATCCATGACAGGTTGCTTTCTTAGGGTCTCACATAGTCAATATCTGCACCAGAGAGATGAAATTTTCAGATCACGACTGCATAAGTTCAGTCATCATAACAGTGCGATTTGCAATCCTCTCTGATCCATTCGGGCAGAACATGAAAATAGGAGGGATTACTTTTAGAACGCCCCTCGTATTAGAAAAACAAATTTAATTATGCGGTTGAATTAATATTGTTTATCTTTCTTTCTTACCAAGTGCAAGGAGATAATAAAAATGTGTGTTGCATATTTAGAATTCCCATGAATTTCTCTGTAGGTCTTAATAAACTCACCTCTCACCCTTCTCTCTGGCAAAGTAGTTAAACCTAACGATTGCAGCATATCCTCATAATTTGAATCCTTTTTATTAGTTTAGTTTTTTTTTTCTTTGTACAAATACTTAACATTTTTTAGTTAGCATTTTTTTTAATTTGCCCAAGCTACGCCAGGAAACAGGCCCTGCTAGATTTATTTAGATACCTTTTATTCATCTCAACCAAGGCACAATGCGACTAAGACAAAAAGAAATACAATAAATAAGGGAGTCATATTTATGGAGACATCCTAAATGGTGAGTTGTGCAGCGAGATGTTTGTTCATATTATATTTAAATTTCTGTGTTTTGATAGTCAGAGGAATAGGAAGAAGGGAGGAAATTCGAAAGGATAGGAGTTCTAGGAAAGGAGCTTTTAAAGTAGAAAGACTTCTGGCGTCTAGAGGACCTTACACAGTGAAGAGGTTCAGTTTTGCTGATTGTCGGGTTTGTTTTATTAAAGGCTTAAATATTCTGACAATAATATTTCTAATAACTCAACTAATTATTTTTTTGTTTTTATTTGCTTTCAAACAATATATGATTATGAGATTTTAAATTATCATTAAAATTAATTTCAAAATCACAGTTTTCCATCTCTTTTGCCTGTTGTTTAATACGTACTGATATTTTATATTTTTATATCAGGTCTTATTAAAGTCTTAAATATTCTAATAATAGCAGTTGCTTCTTTGGGGTGGGGCACAATGTAAGTAGGTTTAGCAGAATGAGCTATCTGTCTGCCTGTCTTTCGTTCTCTTGAACACACACACACACACACACATACACACACATACACACACACGTACGATGTCTTCTGTGACTGTTCATTTCTTTAAAATAAATCTATTTAACCTTAAATATTATATATATATATATATACATATATATATATATACACACACTCACACACACATATATATATATATATATATATATATATATATATATATATATATATATATAGAGAGAGAGAGAGAGAGAGAGAGAGAGAGAGAGAGAGAGATGTTATTTGTTTTTGTTTTTGCGATACATTTTGAATGAATTCAATTATTTACGAAAGTGCATTTTATCCTAAATGCGAGTTGGGAATAATTTTCCCTTTAACCAACTCTCTCTCTGTGTTTCACGAACGAACGTAACCTGTCTCTTTGGCGTTATCCGTGACTGTTCTTCTCTACGTAATAAATCCTTTTTTTTAAACATCGGCGTTCGAGTTAGTTTATCAGTAGACGAATACAACTTGGGTTCTTGACGGGTGTATAATGCTTTATACACGCGTTGGGAAATGAAAATACAACACATGTTGTTTGAATCGAAATGCTATCTTTGATATTTGATAACGAGAAACACTTTAGGTAATTAAGTGGCCACCCTTCAAATAAACGGACGCATATGGGGAAACTGTAACCTTTGACACGATGAGAACAAGTGGTACCTTTCAACATATATAACGTTTACTGTACGACTCATAAGTGTAAGTCACTAACTTTCCCGTCGCTTGAGTAAAAGACGGCAATGATTAAAAACGGAATTTAAAATGAAAACATTCCATGAATTAAATTCCTATTGTCTTAGATTCCTGACACGTAGTTCAAAAATAATGATCTTCGCTTATCATCGGTGAGAAGACTCTCGTCTCCTTCTCCAAAATGTCTATCTGATGCCTGACTAATTTCTGCTAATCTTCCCATCTTTTATAGGCTTATGATGTCATTTTGAAAATATTATTTTCCTTGCGTCTTAATCTGTTTCAAACTTCATCAATAATTTCTTTTATTCGTTATTCATTGATAAACTTATTTTATCAACTTAAATATTTCAATTAGACGCTGGCCTTCGGGCCAAGATCAAAGTGTAGTATCTGTTCCGGCAGATACTGCAGCTATGACTAGCTAGGACTAGCTAGGACTAGCAAAGACCAGATGTGGGGGCAACCCCACATGCCTGACCTTTAACCAGCTCCCATTTCCCACCTCTCGGGAGCTGGTCCCCTTTTTTCCCTTCCCCCCTCCCTTCACTCCTCACATTAAAAATCGGCCTTGTGCCTAATTTGCTCGGTGGGGGAGCAAATAAATACCATCTGTTCCGGCAGATACTGCAAGCTATGACTAGCTATGACTAGCAAAGACCAGATGTGGGGGCAACCCCACATGCCTGACCTTTAACCAGCTCCCATTTCCCACCTCTCGGGAGCTGGTCCCCTTTTCCCTTCCCCCTCCCTTCACTCCTCACATTAAAAATTGGCCTTGTGCCTAATTTGCTCGGTGGGGGAGCAAATAAATACCATCTGTTCCGGCAGATACTGCACTTAAGATAATTTGTACCAGTCAATGGAGGGGAAACCCTCTATACTGGGACAATTATTATTTTTGGTAACCAGAGTGCCCCCTTTTTGCCTACTTTTAGGGGAGCTGGTTTTTACCTCACATTAAAAACGGCCTTGTGCCTAATTTGCTCAGTGGGGGAGCAAATAAATACCATCTGTTCCGGCAGATACTGCAAGCAAAGACCATATGTGTGGGCAACCTCACATATAAGACCTTGGTCAATGTAGGGGTAACCCTTCATACCAATTGTCACTATCCAACTCCCCTACTCCCCGGGGAGTTAGTCCCCATTTCCCCTTCACTCCTCACATTAAAAATTGGCCTTGTGCCTAATTTGCTCGGTGGGGGAGCAAATACATACCATCTGTTCCGGCAGATACTGCAAGCAAAGACCATATGTGGGGGCGACCCCACAGATAAGACCTTGGTCAATGTAGGGGCAACCCTTCATACCAATTGTCACTATCCAGCTCCCGTACTCCCCGAGGAATTGGTCCCCATTTCCCCTTCACTCCTCACATTAAAAATCGGCCTTGTGCCTAATTTGCTCGGTGGGGGAGCAAATAAATACCGGGTCAAGATCAAAGTGTAGGATCTGTTCTTCAGATACTACACTTCAATTTCTTGTCAGTGGAGGAGAAATCCTTCACGACTGAGACAATTTTAATTTTTGTTCCTTTTCTCCACATTAAAAACGACCCTGGTGTCTAACTCTGTCCCGTGGGGAGGCATTATGACTAGGAACAACTCTGAAAACTATGAAATTGCAGTAAATTGTTGAGACAATTCAGATATCTGTTGTTGTTGTTGTTGTTGTTGTTGTTGTTGTCATAAAGCTCTATCTAGACAGATATTGAGCCCTTTACATGTACAAACATTGACAATCTTGATTGCGTTAAAGTAGTTAATTTTTACATTGTATTGATGTATGTAGAAAAGAAATGTGTTTGATCGTAAGAATTGCAAGAGAGTTAAAACATAAAATATTTATTTAAAAACTATACATTATAAATTCTGTACATGAACGATGGTTTCGTAAAAGGCTTGGGATTTGAAGCGGACTCTAAGGTTCTTTTATATGCAGTAAAAGCATTCCATATCAATTAAATGTGGTTTCTTGCTAATGGAGTCAGCGATGGCTCCGTTACCAGGTTCGAATCTATCAACTGGTGTTAATCGTGACACTCTCCACTGATAATTGCCGGAAGGATGAAACACTAGGTGTTTAATAATTATTATAGTATATATATATATATATATATATATATATATATATATATATATATATATATATATATATATATAGTGTGTGTATGTATTTTATTATCTTAGATACATGTATTTTGTTATATATATACATTTATTATCTTATATATATATAGATATGTGTATATATAGTAATTGTCTGTATTTTTGAGATGAGGTGTTTTCATTGATTGAGATTGTCGGACTGACTTCCTCATCTTGGTTGTTATAGTCAGAACGTTTCGGCCGTTTTGCCCTCTGGCCTTCATCAGGTGTTTTGTATCGAACTGGGGAATCGTTTGTTAGGAGTCTCGAACCCAACCCTTTATTATTATTACGGGGGTACCGTGTTCGAACTCCAGCTAGGCTCTGGGACATAGTTGCTGATTCTCTGTTTTGAATGTTACTTTTTTACTGCCTTCGTTCAGGGTTCAAAGGCCGTTATCTCTTTTATTCTTAACGACACGTGATGTGATCTCCTCCTGATTTTTTGTGCTTGAAAACTCCTGTAAAATTTTCATTACGGACTAAACTTTTGTATAAACAATATATATTAATATTCCAAAATTTTGTATAAACAATATATATTAATATTCCAAAATTTTGTATAAACAATATATATTAATATTCCAAAATTTTTAAAAAGTTAGAATCGAAAATTTTAAACAGAATCGATAATTGCATCGGAATCGAGGAAACTTTTGGAATCCACCATCACAGATCTCTACAACTGTTACTGACATCCTTGTTGTTGTTACAGTATGTCAACAAGAGATCCAGCCGCTTTCTCTTAGTGGGAAGATGATAGGCTAATTGGTGGGGATTGAAGAACTCACTAATCTCACACGGCATCATTCTGCTTTGTTATGTTCCTAAATCAAAGAAAAGCATTATTTCCATGAAGAGCTACTATTCTAGAAAAGAGCCCAGATTTTAGTAATAACTGTTCGAATTGGTTCCTTCTATTAAAAAAATTGGCTTTTGTGGAGACAAACAAAGACGAAAACAAAACAAGTATAATAAAACTGTTTTGCTGTTCCTGAGTCCAAATAAGAGTTCTCTTAGACTAATGGGTATGTTTGACATTAAGATTGAGTGTTGCCCTTTCGGAAAGTGTTTTCAATGTTAGTGTATGGACGTAGAACGCTTAACCCAGACACACCCTTAATTAATATATGTGCCATTACAGGGCAATCAATTCTTTGTTGCCTATTGGTGAACAGAACAAGAAGCCTTCGAGCACAATGGTAGCGTTTTTCTACTATTTTATTAAATACTAGCAGAGGGGTAGGGACGCCCGGCTTTGCCCGGGCTAAAATACGCTTAAATATGATATTTTAATTTGTCTAGATTTCGTATATATTATTATAGAGTCGTGATTTCAAAGGTAAAAAAAAAAAAGTATTTAAGTGCCATCAGCTAGAATCGAAACCGAAACTGTAGCATTCAAAGCTGGTGACGTTACCACTGTACCAACGTGACATGCATAGGAACTGATTAAAAATAAACTAAGATGAATGTACAAAATGCATAACGATTTTTTCAATTTTGACACATTTTTGACCCCTTAAAAACAATTTTAACCGGCTAAAGACCCCATAAAAGAACGGCCTGCAAAAAAATCCAATAATTTGAGGCCCCTAGTGCTGCTCTGTGACTTTTAGTTTCGGAGGAGATAGAGTTTTAAAATATGAAGGCAGACAGACAGACAGACCGACAGACAACTAGACATATAGCCGTTTATAAATTAGACTAGCGGTATTTACCTATTATTCTTCCTGTGGAAATATATTGCTGGTTGAAAATAATTTCTAATATAGTCAGTTTTACATTTTTGGTTTTGAAAGAAAAGTTAAAATTGACAAATGCAATATTGGTAATATAAAAACTACTTTTTTTTTTTCAAAAAAGAAAATACTAGTTGATGCTGTAAAACGGCAAATGAATTTAACAAATCAAAACAAATTTATTTATTTTGCAGACTGATATCCTCATCTTCATAGTCGTTGTTTCGCAATGTTTCGGACAACTATTCCTCTGGCCTTTGTCAGGTGGTTAACTGTGATGGGATAGGAATGCTGAGTCTCTTAACTGTATCTTTAGTAATTACTGCCTTCCATAGTTGTCGTCTCACCACAGAGCTCAGCATTCTTATCCTGTCGCGGTTAACCGCCTGACGAAGGTCAGAGAAATAGTTAGCCGAAACGTCGTGAACCAACAACAACTATAAAGATGAGGATAACAGTCCACAAACAAATGAGTAAATATACAAATTATTCATCTCAAAGGATTCCAAAAATGAAACGAATTTGTTTTTATTTAATTAATCTTAGAAATACCAGAAAGAATATATGAAGTTGAGCAGAAATATTTTTTTGACTGACATCATATGAGTTTGCAATTGGCAGTATGTATGTGCGGTTGCTGTGTTTAGTTGTTCGGAAATGTTACTTGTTGATTAAGCTGGATTTGGGATGTACTCACATGTGTTAATTCAGAAAGGAAAACTGGGAAAGCGGAAGAAAACTGTATGCTTGGGTGTTTATATTATGAGCAAAATTTGGAACTAAATATTTTTGCATTCCTAATGGGCTGAAAGAAGCTGCTGTTTAACCTTTTACCCAATCAAGAGTCGATACGTAAAAACAACATTTGCTGCTGCTGCTGCTGTTTGTTTGTTGAGCATCATTCAGGGTGATTATTGTTAACATTTGTTTTCTCAATATCTTTCTATTAGGAACGTCTTTCTAGAAGGATATTGGGTACTTATGGGAAGGACCACGTGAAGATTGCCAACTTCCCTAAATGAAAGTGTTTCTGTGGAGAGAATTGGATTCAAACTTGGCACACCCAGGTTGTCAGTTCATGTCGTTAACCACTTATCCACTGTTACCTTCCTGTTGATGATGTTCAAGGTCAGTGCAGCTATATTACAGTGATTTTATGAATCTACATCAGTAAAAATAACCATAGAATTTCAACTCCCATATATTTTCCTTGGGACCAACTCCAGGCGCAATGAAAGCTCCAGACCCATTTCAATATTCATCAGGTCCACAGGTGAAGAAACACTGAGAACCATTGATCCACTGTCACCTTCCTGCTGCTGTTGTCAAGTTTCCATATAGAACTTATGAAGATCGTGCCTAGGGCTTGTCTAGTCTACAGGGTGGAGCGATAAAATTGTTGCTCTAGAAAAGACGACATGATTCCATTTCTAGTTCATGAAAATTTTCTTTTTTCGCTGCAGACCATCTACTAGTTGGCCAGTTGTGTACAAATTCCAAGAACGATAGATAGCGCCTTTTATCATGTCTGAAAGTGACACAATATTCAACGAGTGAGATCGGAGATGTGCTGCTGTACAACTCATGCTCTCTACCGATCCAAGTTATGACAACAGGACCATTGCCAGCACCCTCAAAATGCAAATCCAGACGGTTCAACACTTGAGGGCACATCTCAACAAAGTTTACGGCCACTGTTATGATCTTTGGTGTGGTTTCAAGCAAAGACCACATTATGTCACCTCACATCTTTGAAGTCGGCTTGAAAGTCAACACCTAAGTGTACCTGGATATGCTGAAGAGTATGGGGATCCCCTGGTGCAATCAGGTAGTTGGTGGCAGACCCTAGATATGGCAGCAGGACTTGGCGTCGGCCCACGAGTCCAAAGAAATCCAGGCTTGGCTTCAGAAGGAATGCTACAACTGTGTACTCTTTTCTCACTGCCCCCCCCCCCGCGCTTCGTGTCCGACCTGAACACGCTGGATTACTTTGTTTCATCATACGTCGAGAACATCACCAACATGACCTCCCACAACACCAAAGCCGGCCTGATCCCCACCACCCGTCAAGTATTTGTCGAGCTCCTGCTGGCGCTTGTAGAAAAGGCATGCTTCCAGTTCAGGACCCATATTAAGACAGTGACTGAGGCTGAAGGTGGCTACATTGAATAGATGTCAGCTCTACTACATAACCAAGTTACCTGAATTGACTTTTTTCAATAAAAGTTTTTAAATAAATCTGGAGTGTTGCTTTCTTTAGGGCGACAATTTTATCATTCCACCCTGTATATCAACTCTTTCTTGTTGATCACAAGATTTTGTAATTGTATGCAAAGTCAGGGAAGATTTGACCTCGTACACATACAGGGAGGCAGCTAAGCAACGTTACCACTTTCATTCAATTGAGTTTTGGCTCCATACCTAACATGTCTTTACTTGCAACATACAGAGGCAAAGATGACCAGAGAATAACGGATCCTGATACTGACTCTTCCTAGATTTTCACCAGAATCCCCCCCCCTTTTTTTTTAAACAAGAGAGTCACTACTTATCAAAGTCCGACAATAAAGGTTAATGAATGTAAGATGATAGTGTAGTAATCGTTAATGGTGTAGATTAGGTAGAATTTGATTATTTAAGGGGAAGGTTAAACAAGAACTTGTTTACATTGGACTTGAAGGCTACAATATTGTAATCGGCTGGGAAGCAGGCCAGCAGAACAATGTCCCAGAGTCGGGCAGTTCTAGGAAAGAAGCTTTGTTCATGGAATCTGTGTTTAGATTTAGGCATGGATAGAGAGTGGGGGAAATTGTGAATAGTAGTGGTTGTAGATAGTCGAGTGTTTTTTTGTGAAAGTCCAGCAAGGGGGGACCATAGATGAATACCTGCATTGAAAATAATGATAGAACAGAGACAGGCTTGCAATGTCTCTTCTATGGGGAAGAGGTCGCGGGGAAGAGAAAAGGGCATCTCCTACTAGGTTTCAAAGCCGGTTTGAACTCTATCAAGACAGGATAGGGTGAAATGAACAGCTCCTGCCTAGATGTGGCAACAGTACTCCATTTTAGGACGTACTTCACAACAAATAACTCTACTATTGTCAGGTTGCCACTCTAAGGAAATGCGTGACTTTAAAAGGGTTACTGCTGCTGTTATTATTATAAGATTTATTTAAAAAATTTGCATTGAATATTATTTTCTGTAAATAAACGAGTCCCATAAAATTAGCTGAAAAAATTTCAGGAATAATTTTGAGATTGTGAGAAATTTAAAAATAATGAATAGAAATGAAGGTCAACCATCATCATCAAAGAATGAGAATTGATTTTTGATTTTTGCTTTTGTCTTAATCTGTGGACGACAATACTATGGAACTGCTTCCCAGCTGGGTACAACTTGGACGTTTTCAAGTTCAATGTTAAAAAATTGTGTTAAATTTTGTCGGTTTAAATAATCAAATTCTGCCCACGTCTCAGCCATTGTTATCAGTTCTCATGGTGTTGGTTCACGGTCTACATGACAAACTGATTAACTTCTATCCTCAAGTAGCCTTTGGACTATGAAATGTGCTGACTTGTTAGTACATAGAAAACATTTGATAAAAAAAAAATTGTTTATGTTAAAATCGCCAATCTTGATAAAAGCTAAATATTTGAGAGGCTTCTCGTGCAGGTCTGATGAAGGTCTCTGCAGATAATAGACTGCTACCATGGAAGTTTTTTTTTGTAATTTCTAATATTAAAAAATAAACAAACAAATATTTTTACTTTCAAATCTGACATTGATAACGACGATTAACTGAAATCTGGACGAATTTGAAGGTCTTCAAGTCGAAAAACAAAATGGCTTCTTCGTAGGAAAATTATCACTGATACAATAAGTTATATTTATCCAAGGATATTGTTCCCTATTTTCCTGCATATATTTATTTATCTCTACTTGTATGTATAAAAAAACATTGTGTGTGTTTGTATGTAAGTTCGTTCCCTATAAACTCCGAAACAGCTTACCGATTTTTTTAAAAAGTTCACACAAATGTACTTTATGTGACTGGGAGTCTTCTTGGGTATGTTTCATATGGAAACGCATCTGATAAGTATTGAACATCGATAATCAAAAATATCCGCTTAAAGAAGTAACAGTCCAATTTCACCAAAGTTGACACCCTTATACAGCCTAACATAATAAGTGCATTTGAGTAGTTTTATTACCACACAAGCAGAGTATAAAATCAACAGTAGGTTTTTTGATAAGACAGGAGCGCAACTGAACCATGATACTTGATTTTTCTATTTTAAACTTAAATTCAAGCCATTATATAAAATGATTTTTATAAAATCAACAGTAGGTTCTCTACAGTGCAATGTAGACTATAATGTATTGTGTACTAAGTCACTGTGGGGAGGCATGTTAAGCTTCCTCCCAGGGCATCATATTAGGTCCTTAACTAGAGCAGGCGCTCAATCGATTTGAATAAAAAGCTTCATTGGATATACTCTCTTCATTACTTCGAAGGCAAGTTAGTTTTCACAGGATCGTGTTGACTCAAAATATTTTCCAACAATAAAAATCGTTTCAAACTCTAAAAGTAATAATCTTGTATCAGATTAACAAACCGATACGAACTTAAAAACTTCTATAAAACAGTGGCTATCACTGAAAATGAGAACCGTAGACTGAATTATTTTTATATTATATAAATTCATCGATTTAGAGGGAGGCCCGACGATGCCCGGGATTGAATTAAGATCAACGAATGGTCTACACTTCCAATACTTTTATTATCATTAAAATCGGTGAAATTGCCCATTTTTCGATCAAATTGATTGATTGCCTGCTCTAGTCAAGGACACACCACGATACAATGGAAGGAAGCTTCACATGCCTCCCCACAGTGACTTAGTCTACAATACATTTTAGGCTATATTGCACTGTAGAGAACCTACAGTTGGTTTTTATAAAAATTCTAAGTAATGGCTTGAATTAAAGTTTAAAATGCAAAAGTCAAATATTATATCAATTGTGTTCTAAACTGAAACATTCATTTCGAATGCGTCGTCTTATCAGAGAACTGTTGATTTTATATGCCAGGTTCTTTTACTTGTGCGGTGATAAAACTTCTAAAATGCATTTGTTATAGCAGAGTGTTAACTTTGTTCAAAATCGAGCCGTTCCTTCTTCAATCGAACTTTTTCAATTATCAATTTTGATACTTATTGCGGGCATTCCGATACAAAACCTATCTAAGAACACTATCAGGCACATAAAGTACATTTGTATGAAATTTCAATAAAAAATCGGCCCAGCTGTTTCCGAACCCACACACACACACACACACACACACACACACTCTCTCTCTCTCTCTCTCTCTCTCTCTCTCTCTCTCTCTCTCTCCTCACACACACACACACACACACACACACACACACACACACACACACACACACACACACACACACACACACAGTGCCTTTTATGGATAAATAGAGGTTTTATATGAATATGAATATTAGTGCGGAGGATAATCCCCCCCTCCCTCGTTATTTTTGATGGAGGATTTAGACTCGTTTATTTTGATATTCCCTGATCGAGATTTGCAGCATATTTGTGTGCGCTCGCTTGGAGAAAATGACTTAGTCATCCTCATCACTCGTTTGTTCTGCATGCCGATCGCAATGAAACTGGGATTTCTCAGTCAGACAGACAGTCGAAAGGTGGGGGTCTGCAAAAATATCTTTCAATAACCCTAACCCTAGAACACCCCCCTCCCCCATCGCACCGGTGGTTCATGCTATGTCAGCAACAGCTTGCTTAACCGGGTTTCCATGCAGCCTCCGAAGGCGAAGGTGTGACAGAATTAAGGATGAATAAATAAGTCAATGAATGAAAGGAGAGTGAAGGTGAATGCAGTGATTAAGGGATAAAAAGGAGAAAAAGAGAAGAGAAGGGAATAGTGAAGGGGGGGGGAGACAAAGAAAATGTGCTAATCAATTAGCGAGGGTGAGGGAGTGCTTAGCCAAAGGGTAACAAGCTGTATATTCGGCTGGGTCGAGCAACCAGGTGATGTGTCATATCCAGTATTGCTTTCTTTATACCACTGGTGATGAAGTTAGAAGATGAGAAAATAAAGCGAACAAAAATAAAACACAATCTCTCTCTCTCTCTCTCTCTCTCTCTCTCTCTCTCTCTCTCTCTCTCTCTCTCTCTCTCTCTCTCTCGTGTGATAGTCATATCATTCGCCTTTTTTTACGTAATCTACTGTGCACGATTATTCCCTCATGTTTTATTGGCTGACACCATCATTTAGTTACGTCATTCACTATATGTATGTATATGTATGTATATGTATATGTATATATATGTATATATATATATGTATGTATATATATATATATATATATATATATATATATATATATATATATATATATATATAAGGTGTATGTCTAGCATCACTGATGAGTTGTGATACAACGAAAGTTGAGCACTTTGAAAATATATTTTTACCCAACGCGTATTTCAGCGATTAAGCGAAGCCCACTGTTTGTTTGTAAACAAACTGATAGTTTGAGCAACTCATTTGAGGAGAAATTTTTACGGACATTGATTCGTGGTCCGATGGTTAGAGCTGCCGACTGTCAACACGACGATTATAGGTTCGATCTATGGCTGGGAAAAGGTGTATGTCTAGTCGCACTGATGAGTTGTGATACAACGAAACAGTATTGTATGTGGATACATGTTGTTTGTTTTGGTTTTAGCGATATGTTTTGAATGAATTCAATTATTTATGAAAGCGCATTTTTACCTAACTGCGAGCTGGGAATAATTTTCCCTTTAACCAATTTGGTACCCCCACATGAGGAGCGATATATATATATAATTTTAAAAATGTAATTATCCACTGACACGTGTTTCGTCGTCTACGCCTCATCAGAGTGGCTGAATATAGCGATCACTCTGATGAGTCGTAGACGACGAAACACGTGTCAGTGCATAATCACATTTAAAAAATTAGCATGCTTTGAATCGATCTGTTACGCCCACCATTTGAAAAGGGAATTTTTTCCGAAATTAATAATGGATATTGTCGCAGACATTACAAGTAAGACATTCTAGCTAATACAACTGAATAAATATATGGATATATAAAATATATGTATGAACTTATTGATTTGTAAATCATCACTTGTTCTCGTCTTCTTTTACCAACAACGACTATATTTCATTCCTCGCATTGTGACAGCCTTCTAAATCTCTACTACATACCTATCCAACACAATGCTTCAAGCAAACTACATATCAATCATATATATATATATATATATTGTTTTGAAAAAAGAAAAAACCGAATGAATTTATGAAATAATCAACGTTTCGTCCCTATTGCAGAGGACATTTACAGGATATTAAAAGGAAAAATGCATAAAAAGAAAATGATCATAGACCATACGAAAATGGATAATCACATTTAAAAAATTATATATATATATATATATATATATATATATTTGTTTTCTTTATTGCATGTTCCCGTATAGTGAATGAGATGACAAAAAGTGAATGGAATGAAGGACGATAGACAGAAGTTATCTATTAAAACGTACAGTGAACGACGTAACTAAATGATGCTGTCAGCCAATAAAATATGAGGGAATAATCGTGCACAGTGGATTACGTCAAAAAAGGCGAATGATGTCAGTCACCCATCACACGAGAGAGAGAGAGAGAGAGAGAGAGAGAGAGAGAGAGAGAGAGAGAGAGAGAGAGAGAGAGAGGGCATTTTATCTAAATGATCTGTAAGCTGCAGGTTCAAGGGTCGTCTATTAGATGCCTAGACGTCTAATCTAATCATAAAACTCTATGGACCTTACTTGCTTTCATCTTGTCTTCCTCTTCGGCGATCGGGCAATTCCATCTTAAAAAAAAACAGGATGACAGTTGGATTTATATCTATCTATCTATCTATCTATCTATCTATCTATCTATCTATCTATATATATATATATATATATATATATATATATATGTGTATATATATATATATATATATGTTATGAAAATATATATGCCATATATATTTTCATAACTTACTAGCCCTACCTATGTATTGAGCACTGTTAAAGTAAATACTGAATACGCATGAAATTATATCATTGAATATAAATTTATGTGATTAAATGAAGTAGTCATTTTTAGAAACCAAAACATACACTTCTCCACCCTCATTTCTTAGCTTCTTACCCAAGCCAATACGTGTATATATATATATATATATATATATATATATATATATATATATATATATATATATATATATATATATATATATATATATATATGCGTATGGGCATGGTTCAGAGGCTAAGAAATGAGGATGGAGAGTTGTTGTATGTTTTGGTTTCTATTCTAGCTGATAGCACCCAATGTATATATATATATATATATATATATATATATATATATATATATATATATATATATATCTATATATATATATATATATATTAATTTTGATCTCCTAACTATATATTAGGTTTAGTATAATAATTGATAGAAAATTGTGTCAACAATAATACATACATAATCTACATGAATTACGACCGGGAAACGCCGGGCGGCCTGCTAATATAATTATGAACCTTGAATCTTCTTATATTATTGCTTGCTTGTTTGTATCCGTACACAGTTTTTGGCGTCAGAATAGGCGAAATAAATAAATAAATAAAGAATGATTTATAGAAGACGTGTAAAAAATACTATTGTAAATGTGGAACTGTGATGACCAATGCCTATTAATTTCTAACTGTACATCGAACAGATATCAGGTAAGAAAAATAAATTTAACTTGAAAATACTATTTAAAAAAAAAAAAGCGCGGTAACATATCACTGGTTCTCAAATTTCGAATTATTTAATCAAGTAAAATTTCCATGTAAAGGTCCACGAGAATTTTCAGATTTGCTAGAATAATTTTTTAAAATTTACTAATCAAATAAAAAATGGAATTGTTACTTGATTAAATAATTTGAAATAAGAAATGATTTTTGGTTTTAATTTGTTTTAAAAAAACAAAAACATTATTACTGACCGTTTTGGTAAAAAAAAAAAAAAAAAAAAAAAAAAAAGTCTATTGATGCCGACCCACTGCTACGAATTCGTAATAGGGACATCTGAGCAGAAAAAAAAATAACGAAAGTAGAAACTAGTTTATTCATTTATTTTTAATGTAGACTATTATTCTCATCTTTCTTAGTTGTTTCACGACGTTTCGGCCAACTATTCCTCTGGCTTTCGTTAGGTGGTACCCGCGACGGGATAGAAACTCCGAATCTCCTAACTGCCATCTATAGTTGTTATCGTCTCATCACAACGTGAGACGACAACTATGAATGGCAGTAATTGCTAAGAATGCAGGTAGGAGATTCAGAGTTCCTAACCCGTCGCGGTTACCACCTGACGAAGACCAGAGGAATAGTTGGCCAAAACGTCGTGAAACAACTAAGAAAGATGAGAATAATAGTTCGCATTAAAAATAAATTAATAATACTCATCTAAATAATGAACTCCAATTAAATAATTTATAGAAACTAGCTATTTTCCTGTGACATCTAAGCCTACTTGTAATTTCTTTTTTCCATGTAACTTGAAATCAGTTTATTCGGGTCATTCTTCTCTTTCTTCCAAGTTGATCTTCTTTTCACCAGTTGAGCCAGGGTTTCAGTTTTGTTCAAGTGCATATCGATCTTTCTGGTATACCGTGGACAGGAGAAAGGGTTTAATAGGGGCAGCAGCCGACCAACAAACATGGGGGTTTCTCCTAAAATATGAGGTTGTTACCAGAAAGACCGGTTGGGATAAGGTCTAGAGGATGGGGATGGGGGAATCTGTTGTCCAAGACAGAACTGGGGAAAGATAGATAAGAAATAGTAGCCATGAAAAGGAAGGGAGTATATATTGACAAATTCGAGAGAGAAAGAGAGAGAGGGCGGAGGAGGGGGGATGGATGAACGTCTAGAATTAAGTAGAGAAGGGATATATTGTCCAAGACAGAATTGGAAGAAAAAAATAGATAAAAATAGAAAACTTGAAAGTAGATGGTGATGGTGTGAGAAGGAGGGATATAGAAGATTCGGAAAAAGAGAAAGAGATGGGGATGAGAAGAGGGGAAGAACGGTGGGAGGGGGCGATACAAATAACGGATGACGAGGCAAGCAGTGGTGATGGAGGAAGTGAGTGGGAAAGAAAATGGATCGAAACTGAAAGGTAAAGGGCTTCAGATGAATGAGCTTTGCAGGGTATTAATGGGCCAGGAGGCACCGTGAGAAATTTGATTGAGCCATCCAGACAGATTGTGTTGGCAAGACACTAGCTATGAATCAGCTTTTCCAAGACGAAACAGGCGCTCGGGCGGGAGAGTGGATTATGTGAGAGGATTGAAAAGACGAAGATGAGATAGGGAACTGAAAAAAGGTTTCGACTTGAAAATCTCCCAGAGAGAGAGAGAGAGAAAAAAAAGGAAATATTACATGTAGGAGTGGAAAAAAAAAAAAAAAAAAAAAAACAGTTGCCATTTTCTTATATTCTAACTCGGAACCATTTTTGTACACCTTTAGTTTATCTTATAAGCATCATAACTGCATTGGATTAACATCTATAAACCAACAAACGTACTCTCTCTCTCCCCCTCTCTCCCCTCTCTCTCTCTCTCTCTCTCTCTCTCTCTCTCTCTCTCTCTCACACACACACACACACACACACACACACACACACACATATATATATATATATATATATATATATATATATATATATATATATATATATATATAAACATATTTCTTATATTTGTAACGTGGTCCCTTTCTACTCTTCTGATGAGAAGCATTAGGCTTCAAAATTCCTACGTATGAAGAGAATTTAATAGCCTTTCCTATCAATTATGTTTTCTTCCGCATTGAACATAAATAAATCAATATATACCGATATTTACTTTATCATGTCAACGTTCTTGATATATATATATATATATATATATATATATATATATATATATATATATATATATATATACACACACACACGTTTTATTTTTTATTAACATATCTTTCTGTTAAGTTACATTGTTGTTTCGGCTACTCGGCCGTTTTTTTTTTGCCGTCTGTAGCGTCCTCAGACTTTTACAGAAATGTTCGCTATTTTGGGATGAAATGTGGAAGAGTGAATGAGGTCAGGGGGGGGTTGCGAGGAGAGCGGAAGAAAGAGAGAGAGGAAGGGAACAAGGGGGGAGGTGGGGGCACTTGGTATGTCGATAACTTGTGGGGAGGGTCTGGGAAGTTCATTTCTGGTGTGGCTGAGGGCATAGGGATACATGAGGGGAAGGGGAATGTGTGGGGTGGGAGGAAGGGGGGTACTTTAAAATTCGAGGGCGCACATGTGTACATATATTTGCACGCCAGAGCGGGGATGCATGTGTACCTGTGACCATTTCTTTTAAGTATATATGTGTGTACGTGCGCATGTGCGTACCCATGGCCGCGACTGCTAGCTAACCCTCTCCAAACAATTAACAACAAAATAAAAACTAAAAATAAATAAACCAAATCATAGCCCCTCCCACCTCCAAACATAAGCGAACACCCAACAGGTCAAGACATACTTACCAAGAAATCATCTCACCAACGGAGACGCTAAAAACTTTAACACTCTCGAATTTTAAAGTACCCACCTTCCCCATTGTTCCCTTCCTCTCTCTCTCTTTATTCCGCTCTCCTCGCAACCCCCTGACCTCATTCACTCTTTCACTCTTTCATCCCAAAATAGCGAACATTTCTGTAAAAGTCTGAGAACGCTACAGACGGCAAAAAAAACAAAACAAAAACGGCCGAGTAGCCGAAACAATAATGAAACTTAACAGAAAGATATGGTAATAAAAAATAAAACGCATATTTGCTCAACAACAGTATTGAGCACTTTCTTCAGTTTTTATTAATTACCATCTCCACTAAATATATATATGTGTGTGTGTGTGTGTGTGTGTGTGTGTGTGTGTGTGTGTGTGTGTGTGTGTGTGTGTGTGTGTTTTCCAGGTAAAAAATAACAAGGAATCAATTTCGGTATATTCATAAAATACAACATTTCAATAAACATGCGTGTACCTATTAGTAAACAAAATAAGATTAATAGAAACGTTTTGGTGATTCCCTTAAAGCTTCTGTGTACCTCATGCGGTGAGCCCTTGGGAATTGTGCTTTAAACCGAAAGGTCTATTTTTTTTGGTGGGGGTGGAGGGTTGAAAGAATTGCTAAAATGTCTTTAAAAACTTTTATTCAATAAAAAGATGTTAAAAAATAAACGTGTGTTGTTTTTGCTTTAGATAGTTGAATGAATCATCAGAAATCAATTTTATAATCTTAAAAATTTTCTATAGAATCTTCCTGGAAAAATGTCATTCTTCATTAGGATTAGGCTAGAAAGACTGATTTTAGACAGATAAGTGGTTCTGTTCGGAAGATTATTGTCGCCATTTATTTTAGGAATTTTAAAAGTTGGTTTGAAAGCCATCTAAGCATCTTTTTGTTTATTTATTTCTTGGGGCTAAAACAATTTGTGCCGTCAAGAAAATAAAATTATTTTTGTTGTTTTTTATTTATTTATTTATTTTTTTGTAGACCAAACTAAATAAAGAAGATTTAATGTATAACTGTTGATACGGATGGTTAATGCTGTGGTTAAAAAAATGTCACGTTTTCATTATCATCCGCTTTAAGTAAATTCTGATAATCTGTAATCAAAGTCGAATTTAGATTTTTGACTGAGCAGAAGACAAATTTAGAGTTTCAATCTCCATCCTAGGCTTAAGGAAAGGCATTTTCATTGTTCCCATCATCTTCAAGTTAATTCTATAGTTTGTCTATTAGATGAAGCCGAATTCAGCTTCTCACTAACCACCTTAATTATGAGATGATTAGAAGTATAGGGTGTCATCTGACATTTTAAGCTTAGGTTTAAGGAAGAGCATGTTTTTCTTATCATCTATATATATATATATATATATATATATATATAAGGCAAAATGTGTGTGACCATTTCGTGTATGTCTTCAAAAGGCTTTTTTCGCAAACGGTTCCGATGTCGTTACGATCGCTTACAACTGTTTATATGGGTCCTAAATAATAATATGTACGATTTGGGAAAGTGCGTCGCATCTAGATTTATTTACGTCGACTTTTACAAAATTAATGCTATTTTGGCTTCTCGCATGTTGATGAGGCTTTTTCGTATAAAAAGCGAAACTAATTGAAAGTTAACAACGAACAACGTTCTTGGCATTGCGCCTGGAAAATCAGCTTTGATCAATGTTGTACATCAGACAATTGTTATTCAATCTGGACAATTGGGGGCTGGTTCTCCCCTCCCCAACAGATGTTGGGGGAAAAAACAAAAACAGTCCCTTCTATTTGACCTTCTTAATTAGATCAAATGGAAGCAGCAGAGTTAACTTTTATTGTGCACGCCTGTTTTTATAGCTTAATAAATAAATTCAAACCTGGATATGTTTTATGTGTGTCGCGGTGGCCTAATGGGTAACGTCGCCCGGGGTTTTTTTTTTCACACATTAATTTCCAACTCAAGGGTACGGGTTCGATTCTCATACTTACCTACCAAAACATTTTTTTTATTTAACACCCCTCCCCGGAGTTTTGATTTACCCCAAGACACCCGGGCATCGCCGGGTACCCCCCGCTAGTCTATAATATAAATCTCACCTGTCTGTTTAAATGTATGTATGTATGTATGTATGTATGTATGTATGTATGTATGTATGTATGTATGTATGTATGTATGCCAAAAACTTTCGACAGAGGCAACGGATTTTCACGAGGTCGGTATTATTTTGAAGCTCGACCCTTCGAATGACAGATATCGAAAAATTGGCCAAAAACATTAATTCCTTCACTTATACTGGGCACTTTACGAGGGGCGTGCAATAAGTAATGCCCCTGACCCACTTCCCATAGCAGTAGAGCAACGAAACTTGGCACAGTTATTAGTCTTTCTCTACATAGGAACCACCCAGAGTTATGCATTTCTCCCATCGTTTGATGCAGCTCTGGAGACCGTTTTTGTAGAACACCCCAGGTTGGTCCTCCAACCACGATGTGACTTCAGAAATCAAGACTGCATCATCTGGGAAACGCTTTCTTTTCAAAAGCAACTTCATGGCTGGGAAGAGGTGAAAATCAGAGGGTGCAAGGTCAGGAGAGTATAGAGGATGGGGTAGGATTTCATAACTACACGCCCGTGCTTCTGATCTGGCGACATGTGTGGACCGGAGTGTTGTCTTGCAGGAAGAGGGTACCTTTGCTGATCTTGCCCCGCCTCTTGATTTTCATAGCTTCCCTTAATTTCCTCAAAAGTGAAGCATAATAGGCTTCTGTAATTGTTGTACCTTTGCCAGAAAATCTGTCATCACTACTCCGTCCTGTCCAGCGGAGGACTGCACCCTTGCCTCCTTTGAAGGTGGTGAGTCCAAGTGCTTCCACTGCATTGACTGGGCTTTGACTCATCTTCTTGGCACATCTCCAAATTCATCCTCGAGCACTCGACGCATTCTCGCTTCTGGAATGGTGTGAGCAACCTGGGAATCCATCTGGCAGACTCCTTATGCATATGCAAATGGTCATGAATGATAGTTTCCACAGACCCTGTACTAATCTTGACATCTTGGGGTATTTGGTGAATAGTAATGCGCCGATCTTCCAAAATGGCAGCCTCAACTTGACGGACAGATGTCTCATCAATGACAGAAGGGGGGGCGCCCAGATCTGGGAGCTGTTTCCACCAACTTCCGGTCATGTTTGAATTCACGATGCCAGCGTTTTACAAGGTCATATGATGGGGCATTATCACCATAAGTTTCTTTCATTTCATCAAAAGTCTCCTGTGGTGTGCGTTCTTTCAAATACAAAAACCGGATCACTGCTCGACATTCAACAGGCTCCATTTCACAGCTGACTCAGTTCAAACACCTGTAAAACAGAAACCACAATTAGTTCAGAGCTGTAATTTGCCACATAACTCGTA
>NC_136488.1:148296892-148441892 GCF_053919585.1 Euprymna scolopes
GAAAATTCGAAAATGAAACAAAATAGTGATAGAAATCCACAAACTAACTGTCACCGTGACATTCATTGGGTGGCTTTCTGTTAGTGTTTTGTTTCGTTTTCGAGTTTTGGGCGATTATCAAGTCATTAAAGAGGACGTTTTTGTTTTAGCCATCCTGGTCTCGTTCTCGTCTCAACTTAGCAACTTGACGCTATATAGTTGTTTCTTTGCCACTTTTTCGGGTTGTTGTCTATAATAAAACATACCCTACTTTTTATTCTACTCTTAATTGGGTGGCCCCTTTTAAATAACAACTTTACATTGAATACCTTCATATCTTCAGTAAATGTTTTAATTAAGACCAGTTTCTTCACACGCTCGTATTCCCCTGAACGAATGGCATCGGTTGCGTCCTACGGAAATATAAAACCTGACATTTACATTAATGGCAAATAAACGAACCCGTTGCAAGAACTGATATTTATTCGTTACTAGCAGATTTACGCGGCGTTGCCCGGTATTAAACGTAACGTTAAATTCATTTTAAAAACTGAAGTAAAAATTAAAAAAAAAAAAAAAACTGAAAGAAACTGAAACGAAACGTTTTATGCTTTAATTTTTAACCTTGAAACAAACATGTCTAAGTTTTGCATGGGTTCGAATACCCTGTATATTAAGTTTCATGTATACAGCACAATCACATTGACACATCGTTCTCACCAGATCACCGCTATAAAGCAATGTTGAGCCTGGCTAGTACCAGATGGGTGACCATTTGGGAAGGCTCGGTACTGTATGTACAGCGCCGAGTCGTATAAATTTCTAGGTTAATATCTGGGGGCGCATTAATTAACTGGGAGAGGTGCATCTCCAGTCTCCATTAAGACATGCATCTAGGAGAAGGTAACTCTGATGTAAAAACCTGCGGTCTACTGTATACTTTGTTCTGTGGCAGTCATCATATATATTTTCGTTAATTTAAAATGAATGGAAATACAGAATGGAAGAAATCTATCGCGGTTAGGGTTAAATAACGACTTCAGTTCACATTCCAGAAGGTTATCGAATATACCGAAAGCATTTCTTTTTAATTTAAATATATATATATATATATATATATATATATATATATATATATATATATATATATATATATATAAAGAGGTTCATTAGGGGCTCACTTGCCATTGGGCGGACTGGCGCCTTAGCTACCCTGGCCTTGCTTCGCTTATTTGCATACTTCATCTACATTGATGTTGATATTGTATACTTTCATCCGCGTAGTTGGCCAACTTCCTTGTATTATTTCAATCATGTAAATATACCAACCATTACAAGGCCTAAGGAGTAGCTGCGCAAACGTTCTTCTTTCTTGCCGTGACGTCATCTCGAACCCTGCTCGGTCATTTGCACACAGCAGCTATACGCACGTCCGCGCTCTATTACACTAGAATGTTCTCAGACTATTTTTGAACTCATTCCTTGCGAACACTTTATTTTGCATTGTCTTTAGTTGCCTTGAAATTCTTTTTTCTTTTGATGATGTATCTGAAACGTAATGGTTTTGAAAATCGAAAGAAACAGTTAGTACAATGTACTAAATATTACGTACTCATAATTAGTTTTTTTTTAATTTTTTACATACATACCCATTCTCAGATTACCTATATCCATTGTGGTGAGACAGATTAAATCAAGGTATTTATTTATACTCCTAACTGCTAACTCTAGATAAAGAGGGATAAAATCTTCATCTTTTTTTTTTTTAGTTAAATACTAGCAAGAAGATTCGACGTTGCCCGGGATTGAAATGAAGAGCAATGAATCTTTCATATTTCCAATATATATATATATATATATATATATATATATATATATATATATATATATATATATATATATATATATATATATTTCTGTAGAAATATATTTTCTTATTATATATCAATCCTTATATAAGAAGCTCAATGTAATTACAGAGCAATATAGAGAATGAATGACAAAAAGTTATATTCTAAAATTCATGATGTTGCTCATCTTATAATTTATTCCTTTAATTCAGTTCGCTTATACAATTCTTGACAGTATCTGCTTCGTAATATATAATAATTAATTGATTGATTTTGCGCTACGAAACAGATACTGTCAAGAATTTTATAAGTCAACTGAATCAAAGGAATAAATTATAAGATGGTCAACATCATGAATTTTGGAATATAACTTTTTGTCATTTATTCTCTCTCTCTCTCTCTCTCTCTCTCTATATATATATATATATATATATATATATATATATATATATATATATATATATATATATATATATATATATATATAAAGGTAAAGTCCGGTATTCCCTTATAACTTCTATAACAACTCCCAACTTAAACTCCTCTCTTTAGTTCTGGTCCTTAATCGTTTCAGTGGCAATAAACCTTGTTTGGAGGCGAATAAAGAAACAATGTAAAAGAAAATGACACAGAAGACAGCAAAGAGGCGTAGATATAACATGTAATAGCGAACAAGACTAGTGAGAGTAGATGTACAAGCCATTAAGTTAGATTGTGTGACTGGAAACATATATATATATTTGGAATTTATGCCAGTGAACTCGGAGATTATCCCGAAATCTCTCTCTCTCTCCTATATATATATATATATATATATATATATATATATATATATATATATATATATATATATATATATATATATATATATATAAAGTCTGGTATTCCCCTATCACTTCGACTATGATAGGTTTAGAAATAAAGGCTTCATATGCTACTTTATTATGCCAGCAACCGAGGTCACGTCCTCGTGTCTGTTTCCAGAAAATATACATTCTTTCATTATCTTTCAAAATTTCTTACATTTTTTCCCCTAGTAAGCTGTTTCTTTCAACTTGAATTTCTTTCCCCTGTTTTTTTCACCGACAACAATATCTTGCCTTGGGAGGTGGGGGGCTTTGGTAAACACAATGAGAGACACGAACGAACTTTTGTATGCCAAGTAATGTATGCGCACAGACTGCGCTCACTGAAATCACATACACAATGTATGCTTACACTCTCTCACTAATAAAACAGGCATGTTAATATACACATATACGATTCTTATCTCATTTACACATACGTGAAAGCACACGACCGAAACAAGCATATGCACTCAATTTCTCCTTACAAGCAAAACAGCTTTCTCTTAGAAAAATGGTTTTGGACAGTTTGAAACCTTCATTCTGTTCAGGTTTCGTTGTATGTTCATCAAAATATTGTTTTTTTATAGGCATGTAGAAATTCACACTGAATCACTACATTCTCGTATAGGTGTTACTTTTGAGGTTTGGAAATATTTTCCATTGGCTGAAAATTTTTTGCCTTTAACACCTTTATGTTAAAAGTTTGTAGGTTTAGTAAGTGCTGAAGAGAAGCGTATTGAACCGACCGGAGAAAGAAAGAAAGAAAGAAAGAAAGAAAAAAGAAAGAGGTTAGACGATCAGAACCATTAACGTTTTAGCATTCATCCGGATCTCATCTTGACAATAAAAGAAGTAAAAAAGAAAGAAGAATAAAGAGTAAGCCGAACGAATAAAGAAAATGTGTAGTTTATTACGCTCGCTCGTTTCATCTCGTACATCGATTTCTAATCTAGCACAAACTTTTCATTCTTCACAAACTCTTTAATTTTCGCTGTCTTATCAATAGGGACTGACAAAATTCACCACAGAATTACCCCGCCCTATATGTAACACGCTGTAACTTTATTATAAATTAATATTATGAGTATATCTTTTGTACCATTTAAAAGAAAAAGGGCAAAATAATCAGTAATATTCAAAAAAAAAAAAAAAATTATCGAACGAAAATAATGACATTGCGAGACGAAAATCGTGTTTACATAAATGGCGCTTTAAAATAACGTTCCCATGTAGTAGACATTCCGAACGTGAAAACATACCCTTGTTTAATAAATCTAGCAAAAATCAACTAATGGTCTGATTTTCGTGAAATTTTCGATACTTATCCATTTTAGAATGAAATTACATACAAAATGTAGTTTTCGTAAAATATACGAGGGGAAATATTTTTTTTAGTGCGTGTTCCCTTCCCCCATATTTATTTTTTCGAAATTCGAACAAAGTATATTTAAATCTATCGAAATTTCTATTTATTATGAAATAAGTAAAAAACATTTATTTTTTAAAAATTTAAATACACATATTGAACAAAAATTTACATTGAAGTTGCAATTAAAAAATTGACATAAACTTAATATTATTGTTTTTTTTTTTTAATAGCGTTTTTTTCGAATTAATATATACTATAAGCAGTTGAATTGCCAAGAAAAGGAAACTTCATAAAAATTAATTAATTTTTAAAAGATTAAAACGATTAAAATTCCATATTTCAAAATGTTCCGTGATAACATAGATTTTTAATTAATTGTGTTTAAACTTTTTTTTTAAATATTAAGTTTCAATATAAACATAACTCGTGTCAGCTATTTTATCGCCAGATTAAAACCAATTTGAAAATATTATTACACAAATATTGAACATTTTTGTAGGTTCCCCTCATATTTTGTTGTCACTTTTTACCGAACAAAATATGGAACCCTGTAGGTAACCAAATGAACATTCAGTAAAACCGTATTTCATATTTAATATACAAATGTTTATAATATTATTAATGGTTAAACTGTGTAAATCTTAAAACCTAACAAAATTATAACAAAGATTAATTATTAATTGCAGTTTGAAGAAGATAAACAAAGGTTTTAAAAAATCATTAAGTCGCTTCTGCTTTTCCATAGTTCGTATAGTTAACACAAATCTGACATCACGGAAACACGCGGTCTATTTTTCACAATCGTTTGGCAGTCCCTACTTAACAGTTGCTTATATATATTATTTTTTTTTATGAATAGACTTTGTTGTGTTTTCTTTTGATACCGTCTTTCCCTCTACAAAATGAATAGGAACTGGCTTCAGGGATTGGTCGGACGTGTCGAAATGGAAATTAAAAGAAATCCTCTTTCTGCTTTGTGTTTTGTTTTGTCTATATGTAGCCATTTTTTGATCAGTATGTTTTCAGGCACAAGAACATTATAAGTTGTTAATTCGGACAGAACATTGAGACTCGGACAGAATAATAAACTACAAAATAATTTTTTTAAAATAATAATGACAATGAAAACTTGGAAACTTTAAACAAACTGCCGAATGTCCAGTTAAAACAGCGTAAGTAACGAAATAATTTTATTGAAAAAAAATCTAAATTTTAAATTTCATTTGCTTTTTGACGCTTGTTTTTGTTTCTCTTCTTATGGGGTCAATAATAACGATTACTTAGAAGCTGAAAAAATAGTGTTCGGTTAAACAAGCTTATGATGTTTGTAGTTTATGTCAGTGCTTTATATATGTTACACACTTGCCTTTCTGACTCTGTAGACAAACGAACAAGGCTTAATTGTAGCATAGGGGCCGTTGAAATATCTCGCGTATTTTGCTTAGTTTTCACCAACATTTTGGATAAAGTTGATTAGTGGTCCTAAATTGGACTAAAGTATACATAGATACCCCAACCTCACTGTAAAATCTTTTTCTTCTTTTATATAATAAAAAACAACAACTTATTTTAAAGATTAAACACTAGACTACAAGATATTTTTTTTTTAATTGGGAGGGTGACTTTTGAACTCATTTGACTGGAGCAATTTCGTTTCGGTTAATTTGCTTTTTTGTTGTTTTCGTATGGCCTATTACTACGGCATAACCACGTTGACACACCGGTTCCCGTCAGATTACCAAAGTTAAGCAACATTGAACCTGGTCAGTACTAAAATGGGTGACCATTTGGGAATTTCATGTACTGTAAATGCTCTCCACTTATCTCGGCATTGTTTCCCGTAAGTCTTGGGCCTTTCTTTGCCACCAGACTCATGCAGTGCCGGTTCAGGAGAGGTGTGGTTGGAGAATGCGCAACCCTTGTCTCAAAATTGAATGCACAGCTACGCCTACAGGGGATATCCATTGTCTCTTGAGACTGGACGGAGGCATAACGTTATTTTATTTCCTTTACTTCATTTCGTATGAATTAAATGATTCTATTGTTGGCATTCGTTTCACCTGATATCTTTCTAGTTAGAATTATTTCTATAAAGACATCGGGTACTTACAGGAGGGACCACGTGAAGGTTGCCAACATCTTAAGTGAAAGTGCTTCTGTGGAACGAACTGAATTCGAAATTGGTACGCACAGGTTGTCAATCAGCGTTGTTAACCAATTAGCCATCGTCGCTTCCTATTTTCTTTACTTAAAACAAAAGAAAAGACTAAATTATGCAAGTTAATAACCTTTGCAGCCCTCATTACCACGCTTAAAAATGAGATTCTGCTTTCTTTATGCGGTTATTTTATTAATTTAGAATTTAAAGTGGGAGATCAGTTTCGTATATAAAGTTAAAGAAAATGATCCATCATTTCAGCGCCATTGTAGGTTTTTTAGGCAGTGAACTAAAAATAATTTTGCCACTAACCCTAAGTTTGATTGGCTGTTAGGATTATATAAATTTAACGTAACATAACTGCACGCCCGTGGAATTGTCTTCCGTTTTCCTGCTTTCCAGCTGACTACAATATGGTTGTCTTCAAGTCCAACGTAAACAAGTTCTTAATGAGCCGTTCACTTAAGTTAACAAATTTACCGAATTTCCATTACTAACGATTACTATATTGTCCAATTGACTACTGTTCACTCTTAACCCTTATCCTCGAGTGATCTCTGGGGATTGATAAGTGGCTATGCCTATTTAAAAACAAACAAAAAAAAAACAAAAAAAAACTGTTTTGAAAATAAAAAATCTTGGAGAAAGATTGTCTTGAGCATTTCCACAATCACAAAATCAAGCTTTATGAAAAATACCTCTTTGATTCTCACGCGGTCATCCAATGCAAACACGATCACAAATAAATGAACAAAAATAAAAGAAATAATAGACTGAACATCGGTTGCAGGAGGAGTCATCACCAGAGAGGCTAAAACGTCCAGTAACACGGGTGTAAAATATACGTGCTCTTATACTTGTTTGATTTCGAATTCTAAAAATGTGATCTTTGCTCTGATTGGCGGAGTTTGAACGCTGATGTTCAAGTGTTGAAATGTAACGTAGTCGCTACATTTCAACACTCGGGACCCACACATTATATGCAGGCTGTTGGTTGGTTGGTTGTTTTTGTTTTACGGCATATCACCCGTTTTCAGATTATTTAATGCCGAATCTTGTAATTTTGAAGAAATTTTTTTTTAAATAGAATTTTTTTTTTTTTTTTCAAATCGGTTTCTATTTAACCCATAGTTGGAACCCTAACAGGTGCTACCATTCTGGGTCGGAGTGGACCTGGGAGCAATAGTAATTAAGAGGTGGTTCCACATTCCCAAAGCCCACAAACTGGGATTTCACCATTGGATATAGTTTAAGGTCATATCCAGGACGTGTATGCAAGCAGCCGTAAAGAAACATAGACAAGGAAAGAACTCGACTAATCTTTTTTTCTTTTTTTCAGTTGAAGCAGCATACATTTATTTACAGGTACTTTCTAGAATAACGTCATCTCTTGTTCAAAAGTCTTCTCAGACTGCAATGTGCTTAACAAGACTCTATCGTGTCGAACATGGGTAGTCTGTCTTTGTCCGGTCATGTTCAAGGACACATCTTTTTCTGTCGCTCTCGGACCACGTGTGCAGCATATCTACTTCTGTCCTCTTGTGTCTCAAACACATCTCGAATCCTCTACGTCTCGAACACGGCTCGAATACCTACTTCTTTGAACACGTGTGTGTCCCTTTGATCTTTACATATCGTGCAGACGGCTTGGTCATTAGCATATGGCTGCTGCTGTTGCTAACCCAGCATCAGTGGGTTTTGATTGGCTGTCATCGACGTGCAGATGCACGAAGCCAGGCGAAAACAAATTCTTTTTTGTCGCTGGCATTTGGTCTGTTATATTACCTGTAATAAAAATGACCAACATTCGTAAGTTGCCGACTGTTTCCTCCATGCTGACTACCCTGCCTGCCCATCATGACATCCAAATCTTTTGTCTTAACCGCACAGCTTTTATATTTATTTGATGCTATGGTTTCATGGTCTGTTACTGTATGTGGCAACACCAGGCCCAGGCTTATTTTACCTGCGATCCTGTCACGTGGATAGTTTTCTTTTTATCCATATGTAGAAATAACAGTCCACAATCACACACATTTTACGTGTTAGATGTTTACAATAACAATTTAACAAGAAAAAAACGTTCGTCAGTATTTGTTTAAGTAACCTATGGCTCGGAAACTAACTGTTCCATAATATATATAACATAATCCTGAAGTGATGCTATAGGGAAATAAGAGAAAACAACACCGGTTACGGAGTACACCATTGAGTTACATCCCCTTAGCAACAGAGAGACCAAACAGCGGATGTGAAAGCGCATTTCTCCCTCCCCCTTCCACAGTGGGTCAAAATCCATGTGAGGGGAATAGGCCCTAATCTTACCAGTCAAACCACGGAATTGAGAAAATCATCTTACCTTACATGATAGCGATGAACACAAACCCAGTGTAGAAGTAATATATATCCCATCAACGATACAGATGCTACACTGTGGGTGAGTTTATAAACATTTGTATCGTCATGTATTTGTTCTGTTATGTAATGTTATTGTCTTCATTTGCATTTGTCGATTTATGGTAATAAATAATGTACTTCGACGTAGTTTCCTGTTATTCTGTGTCCACCTGACGCCGAGTGACAAACCTGTTTCTCCTTTATAGAAAAGAATAAGTAGGAACATTAAGCCACCAACAGTGCCATCGATTTTCTCCCAAACGCCGTATCTGAATTGTCGTCGTGGTCGTCGTTTGAACTTGTGGAACTGGCTTGAGTTAGATAAGGGCCTTTTCTTGCCTAGAAATGATGCTGATTTCAGGGTAATTTTCAGGCGATAAAAAAGTCTTCATTCGTATTATTTAGATTATTTGGACTACTGTTCTCATCTTGAGTGTTATTTTCACAGACGGAAAACGGAAACGGCACTAACCCTATGCGGGTTAACGATCTTCCTCCAAAGGAGGAAGTTCCATGAGAGTATGAAATTCACAAGCGGTCCCCAGTCGCAAGTATATCCCCGTTAGATGACGACGTTATGTGTTTGAAACTTTTGCACAGAAGTTGTCGACATCCTCCTGCATACAGCAACTGGAATTCCCAAATTGGTCATCCATCTGATACTGACCAGGCTCAACGTTGCTTAACTTCGGTGATCTAATGAGAACCGGTGTGTCAACGTGGTTATGCTGTACTCCTTGTGACTACGTGATTATATACATGCTACTCCTTGTGAAGGAAATAAAGGGTTTCATTCGAACGGGTTCTTTTGAAGAGTTTATTTTCGTACGTTTACTCGGTTCGCTTTCTAGCCATTTTCTCATTAACTTATGATGGCTTTTCTCATTATTTTCGATGGCGTCACTCATGTGATTCACACTTACTCCCATTCCGTTCACGCGTTCTTAACTCGTCTGACTTCCCGAATTCACCAGACTACTCTCTACTTTCACCGAATTTATCTTGGGTCCGCGGAAAATAACAATTATATTACACTAGCTGAAATACACAATTTTTAATCTTCTACTACTACTGCTACTACTACTACTACTACTACTACTACTACTACTCATTATATCTATTGTATTCAACTATAATCGTTGAGAAAAGTATGAATCTTTCTAGCCATTTTTGTGTTCAACTAATTGTTGAATAGTACTAATAGGAATTTCGTTTTTATTTATTTACTAGCATTTCAGCAAGGCGTTGCCCGGGTGTTTGGAGGTGTATGTTGAGCAAAAAAAAAAAAAAAAAAAAAGAAAAAGAAAAAAGCGGTCCATTGTTTTAAATTTGACCTCTGTTATGACCCCTTAACATTTAATGTTTTGGACTCAAATCAAGTTATTAAGTTAGATCCATGTCCAAGGAACCTATATCTAAAATTTCAAGTGTTTAGACCCAAAATTGTCAGTGGAGTTTGGTAGAATTCTCAAAGGTCAAATCGTTGAACTTTGACCCCCTTAACAGCCAAATTTCTGGCCGGAAAGCGATCACATAGATTTTTCCAAATCTCAGTAACCTGTATATCAAATTTTGAATCTGTAGACTAAAAATTTACAGAGTTATTGCGTAGGGAAATGTACACAGACAGACAGACACGTTCACTTTTATAGATATATAGATAGATAGATTTATTTAATTTTTTTTTTTTTTTTACTAGCGGGACTTGTGAAAATTCCACAGCGGCATCTTTCATATGTAATATATTGTGTGGACGTTCAACGAGAATGAAGACCTCGTGATATTATTGTAGCCCTTTTATTATGTAGTGTTAGAATATATATATATATATATATATATATATATATATATATATATATATATATATATATATATATATATTTACATGGGGTTCACCACTTATCAAGGCTCACTGGCCACTCAGGGATAAGGGTTATTGTGTGTACAGTAATCAAAGGGATAGTGTAGCAATAGTATTGGAGAAATTGTGAGGTGTCATTACTTAGGGGGGCGGTTCATCAGGAATTTGTTTGTGGTGGACTTGAAGACATCCAGGTTAGAAGTTGGGAGGGAAACAGGTAAGCGGAACAGAGTTCCACAGGCGTGCAGTTCTAAGAAAGAAGCGTTGTTCATGGTATCTACGTTTTGATTTAGGCACAGATAAGGAGTGGGGAAAATTATTGACAGTGGTTTCAGCTAGTCGGGTGTTTTTTGAAAAAGATTGGCGAGGGGGGACCAGAGAATGGGGCTCAGACGAGCACCTGCCATGGAAATAACGATAGAACAATGACAGGCTCGCTACATATCTGGTTATTACGGTTCATCTCCAATATCCTTAAAGGAGTCTGTCCATTGTATGGACGCCTGCGGCGAACAGAAATCTCACGATATCATTATAACATCTTTAGACAGATCAGATACTAAGAAATTTAATAAATAGGATCTCCCGATCGAATAATTTATAGTCTGGAAACCATGACACACGTCATACATACGTTAAAGGTACTACAGTATTAATATAGAGATTATTTTTTTATTTTTACTTTTTACTACAGGGTTGATAGGTCAAAACAAGAAACCAAACTACTACTACTACTACTACTACTACTACTACTACTACTGCTTCTGTTGCTATCATAGAAAAGCTTTCATTTAAACTGTATTAAAAGAAAAAAAATGACGCTGGGTTTTTGCATCCTGGTGCCCAATATAAAAATGCTTCATGTTGCAAGTGGTTTTACTTGTAACTGTCTGAAACAATGTGTGTGTGTGTATGTGTGTGTGTGAGAGAGAGAGAGAGAGAGAGAGAGGGAGAAAGAGAGTACGTTTTCTTGTTGAAGACTCTTTCCTTCTCTTCCTCCTCCTCTTCCTCCTCCTCCCTTTTCCGTATATCCTTTACATGTGGTTTCAAGTTGCCGTCGCATGTTACGCGGGCACGCATGCAGCAAGGGCACGAAGACTTCTTTTCGCTCTTTTCTTTGTATTTTTTATTTTACTTTGTATTTTTTTTCCGGGTTTGCCCATTACCGCTTCCATTTTTTTTTTTTCTCTCAACATACAAATGTCACGCATTTTCGCTTTATTTTCTTTTTTTATTTTTTGTAAAAAACAACAACAACAACAACAACAAAAGGTTAAAAATCTCTTCTATATAATCTGTCTCGCATCTTAGTTAATGTGTTTTTAAAATTTCTAAAACATAGAAACAGAAATACGGTGTCATTCAACGGAACCGGATGTTGTATGTAGAGGGCCAGTATAGCCAAGCGTTGGGGTCTGTCTTTGTTTTAGTTCCCAACAAGACAAACTCTAAACTTCCATTTTAACTGTTCTAATTAACCTTAATTTACAAACTTATGAAGTGAATCAAAACCATCGCTTAATAATTTCTTATCTATCACTTTCACCCTCACTCCCTGTGTAACCTGCCGTCGCAAAAGGACAAACACATGAAGCAAATAAATAAAATCTGAGTCGACGTTTTGTCTTTTTTTTACAAAAAGTTTTTATCAGCGTTACTTTCGATATCTATCGCTGCCACCTGTCTATTTTAACTTGACACGCGTTTTTCCTTCCTCCCTTCCTCTGACCGCATGCCTGTAACAGCCATCCCATTCTCGTCCTCGACTTTATACGTCCATTTCCTTCGACGTCGCACTTTGCTTCTCTCTACCACATGGTGCATTTTTCCCCTTTTTTTGTTTTTCTTCTCTTTTCAAACTTCCTAATTTGCATATGAGCGTTTTTTCGGCTACTGCTGCTGCTAATTAATCTCTTCACAAGCCAACTATCCTTCGCTGTTGCTGATATTTTCGCACATTCACATACACTGTGTTACACCTATATATTATTCGACAACCCTTATTATTCTATACCTACCCCTCTCTCTCTCCCTCCCCCCTCTCTCTCTCTCTCTCTCTGTCCCCGAAGAGAATAGAAGTATATAATAAAAAGATTGGACTTGTTCATTATAAACAAAAAGGAAATATCATCACAAGTAGTAATATTATTTAATTTAATTTAATTTGTAGTTGTAGAGAGAGAGGAGGGTGGAATTTAGCGAAAAGAAACTAATTATGGATCATTGTATTCTTTTATATTTAACTGGCTTTGTAAACTCACTATTTCCTGAGTTAAACAATTTAACTCTAGTTCAATGGTTGACTCAATGGGTCACATTTTGTCTGATATATATATATATATATATATATATATATATATATATATATATATATATAAGTGATGGTTGTGTAGTTCCAACGAGAGAAAAAAAAAATGTAAATTTAAAAGAGTGTAGCCATCAACAATTCTGCCTTTTATCATTTTTTATTTTAAATATTTTTATAACGTGTTTATTTTAAAATATTTTTATAACGCATTTCAAGCCTTGCTCAGCTCTCTTCAGATATATATAAAATATGTGTGTGCGTGTGTCATCTGTTACCTATTTTCCATTTTATTTGTGTGTGTGCGTGTACTTATGTTTGGGTGACTAAGTACATGTATGCATGTGTGTTTGGATTGGAAAAGACAAAGAAAACTTTAACCAATATGTGTGTGGTGTGTTAGTGGGTTGGTGTGTGTGAGTACGTGTGTGTGTATGTGTGTGTATTTTTTTATATGGTTGGGTGGATATATGCGTGTGTGTATATGTAGGTGGGTATATATATATGTGTGCTCCTGCATGTATTTCTGTGTATATACGTGTGTATGTGTGTATGTGTCTACGTGAAATATTTGACTTTCAAATCAAAAGATTTTTTATTATTCTATGTAAGCAAAGAATACATTTGAAATATAACTCCTTATCCTATAGGATTTCGATCTATACCATCTCTTCAGAGGAGAAAATATTAGCAAATAGTTATAATGGTTTACACCTTATTTGCTAAAGTCAGTGAGACATGGAAAATCCCAATTAAAAATTGTTTAAGTATTTAAATGTCACAAAGTAAGGGAAGTTAATGAAAAGGATATAAAATTCACATCCAAATTGTATAGTAAAATCTGAAGTGAATGTCTTTGATACCACACTGCTATCAAAGACATTCACTTCGGATTTTAACTATTTGCTAATATTTTCTCCTCTGAAGAGATGGTATGGATCGAAATCCATTAGGATAAGGAGTTATATTTCAAATGTATTCTTTGCTTACATAGAATAATAAAAATCTTTTGATTTGAAATTCAAACATTTCATGTCATAAATTTTTAAATTCATTGAATGACTAAAATTATATATACATATATATATACATATACATATATATATATATATATATATATATATATATATATATATATATAGGAGAGAGAGAGACATTTCGGGATAATCTCCGAGTTCACTGGCATAAATTCCAAATATATATATGTTTCCAGTCACACAATCTAACTTAATGGCTTGTACATCTACTCTCACTAGTCTTGTTCGCTATTACATGTTATATCTACACCTCTTTCTTTTACATTGTTTCTTTATTCGCCTCCAAACAAGGTTTATTGCCACTGAAACGATTAAGGACCAGAACTAAAGAGAGGAGTCTAAGTTGGGAGTTGTGTAGCAATGACAGCTTTCCGTAATTTCCTCAAAAGTGAAGCATGATAGGCTCCTGTAATTGTGGTACCCTTTGCCAGGAAATCTGTCATCACTACTCCGTCCTGGTCCCAGAAGACTGTGAGCATGACCTAGCCAGCGATGGGCTGCACCCTTGCCTTCTTTGGAGGTGGTGAGTTCAAGTGCTTCCACTGCATTGACTGGGCTTTGGTCTCTGGATCATAGTGATGGACCCAGGTTTCATCCTGTGTAATCAGTCTTTTGAAAAACTTTGACTCATCTCTTTGGCACATCTCCAAATTCATCCTCAAGCACTTGACGCGTTCGCTTCTGGAATGGTGTGAGCAACCTGGGAATCCATCTGGCAGACTCCTTATGCATATGCAAATGGTCATGAATGATAGTTTCCACAGACCCTGTACTAATCTTGACATCTTGGGCTATTTGGCGAATAGTAATGCGCCGATCTTCCAAAATGGCAGCCTCAACTTGACGGACAGATGCCTCATCAATGGCAGAAGGGGGGGGGGCGACCAGGTCCGGGAGCTGTTTCAACAGACTTCCGGCCATGTTTGAATTCACAATGCCAGCGTTTTACAAGGTCATATGATGGGGCATTATCACCATAAGGTTCTTTCATTTCATCAAAAGTCTCCTGTGATGTGCGTCCTTTCAAATACAAAAACCAGATCACTGCTTGACATTCAACAGGCTCCATTTCACACCTGACTCAGTTCAAACACCTGTAAAACAGAAACCACAATTAGTTTAGAGCTGTAATTTGCCACATAACCCGTAGAGATATAAATCATTGCGCATGCAAAATTTCAGCTAGATCAGACACCTGGAAGTGGGTCAGGGACATTACTTATTGCACGCCCCTCGTACATGAGAGAATAATGGCTTTATAGTAATGCACCTGACATTACCCAGTCGTAAAATACACTTAAATATATCTTAGTTTATATAGATTTTGTATTTATTATTTATAGAGCCAATTTTCTATTGATAATTATATTGCACCCCATTTATATAATAGCTATTTTAAAAGTAATATATATATATATATATATATATATATATATATATGATTTGGGGCCATCAGCTAGAATTGAAACCAAAACATTTAGTGATCCAGCCTTAGTTGTTACTGTTTGAGCTATCATCAGACGGATAAAAAATAGTATAAAAACCCATAAAAGAAAAGTCCACAACAAATGCAATCATTTGATCAGCCCCGTGCTGCTCTGCAACCTTCCGTCTCAAAGGAGATGCACTGAAAAAAATAGAGACAGACATAATGGGTTTTATGAATTATAGATTTTGATTACTTAGATAACACACACACACACATATATATATATATATATATATATATATATATATATATATATATATATATATATATATATATATATATATATATCTTTGAACAAGATATCCAGAGACATGCCGAGCTGGGAAACAAATAATCCATAAAGAGGAAAGCGACAATTCGTTAATAAAAACGATTTAAGAGTAAATTTATATATATATATATCTATAAAGGTGGACGTGTCTGTGTACATTTCCTTACGCAATAACTCTGTCAATTTTTATTCTACAGAGTCGAAATTTGATATACAGGTTACTGAAATTTGGGAAAATCGATGTGATCGGTTTTTGGCCAGATATTTGGCGATTAATGAGTCAAAGTTCAACGATTTGACTTTTGAGAACTCTACCAAACTCCTCCGACAATTTGGGGTCTACGCACTTGAAATTGGCCTTGGACATGGATCTAACTTAATAACTTGATTTGAGCCCAAAACAATAAATTTTAAGGGGTCATAATAGGGGTCAAAGTTTAAAAAAATTGACTTCTGCGGTCTCTTCCAAATTACTCAGACAATTTCTGGTCTAAATATTTGAAATTTTACATAAAGGGTATTCAGAGATAGGGCAAGCTTTTTCATCAGTTTAGGTCGAATATTTTTAGTTACCAATATATAAATGTATGTATGTCTGTTTGCATGTCTGCCTTAAACTTTCAATAGAGGCGACGGATTTTACCAAGATCAGTAATGTTTTAAATTTCGACCTTTCATACGACAAATATCGAAAAATTGGCTAAAAACATTAATATCTTCCTCTTCAACTAGGCACTTTTCTACAGGGGGGGGGTCACTTTTTTCGCCGATATTTTTTAAAGTTATCCTCTCCTTTAGATTGTCTAGCCTTAATTAAAAAAAAAAATGTTGCTTCTGGTTTGGCTATAATCGTAACAGCATAAACGTTAGGTTTTACCCCGTTCTTTTCCTCCTTTGCGGTACGGGTTCGAGCCTGCCTTCCTACTTCCACATTTTTTTCTTTTCTTTTTTTGTTCAACAGACACATCCAAACACCCGGGCAACGCCGGGCCGAAATGCTAGTATATTTATAAATTAGCGATTATAAAAAAAAAAGAACCTAAAATAAACCTCTTTCAACCGATATATTGAAAGACGTCTCGAGGTTTATTTTAGGTTCTTTTTTTATAATCACTAATTTAAAAATATATAAAATTACTCTTAAATCGTTTTTATTAACGAATTGTCGCTTTCCCTTTAATGAATTATTTGTTTACCAGCTCGGCATGTCTCCGGATATCTTGCTCAAAGCTATTATTAACTTTTGTACCACAAAAAAGTGTGTGTGTGTGTGTGTGTGTGTGTATGTGTGTGTGTGTGTGTGTGTGTGTGTGTGTGTTTGTGTGTGTGTGTGTGTCTGTCTGTCACGTTCGGTAACCATGAATTTTATATGTTGTAATAAAGTTACCTTCTACTTTCTGTCAAAGAATACCTAGTTTCGCATCATCTTTGAAGAAATCCAAAACTCTAAAATTATTTTAAAAAATGACAAACAGTGCTACTTGGTATTCATGCCAGGAGCCCCAAATGCAGATATCTTCGAATGTTTCACTGTCGATTTGAAGATAATGCATTCCCAATGACTTCTTTGTTTAGAGTACTACTGCCCTAGCATGTTGACACACCGGTTCCTGTTGAATCACTAATATTAAGTGATGTTGAACCTGATCAGTACTAGAACGGGTGACCGTTTAGGAATACCAGGTGCTGTATGCGCTCTCTACTTATCTCAACATTGTTTCCAATTACCCTAAATTTTTTTCTTGCCACTGGAATCAGACAGTGCTGGCTCAGGTCAGGTGTGGGTGAGATTGCGTAACCCTTGCTTCACAATTATATATCTGGCTGAAACATGAAGGCCAGAATCATCAATGACTTCAGGGATGAAATTGGGAGAAAGTAATGAAACCTTCTCAAGGATGTCATCAAAGTACCAGTTAAGTTTAGTGAAATTAGCAAAAGAAGTCAGAAAAAAACCCAAAAAACTGGCCCAAATTTGAATAAATCTAAAAAAAAAAAAAAAAAAAAAAAAATGAAACTAGAATGGGTGATCGTTTAGGAATTATATATATATATGTGTGTGTGTGTGTGTGTGTGTGTGTGTGTGTGTGTGTGTGTGTGTGTGTGTGTGTGTGTGTGTGTGTGAAAATTAGGAATTAAATTCTGTAAATTAAAAAAATTATGAGAAATTTATTGTTCGACAACGAATGCAAAAATTAAAGTTTTTTTTCTTAATTCATGAATTTTCAATAAATGGCTCATCTCAGAGAAAATGTCCTTAGCAAAGTAATGTTTATAGGCAGTCATTAACTTTTGCTATTTTGCACATAGATTGAAAAACTAAAAAGTTTGCATGAAAGGCCTATAAAAAGCCAAGATTCCTTGCCAAATAATGTCGGAAATTTTTCAATTTATTCCAAATTTTTCATTTTCAGTACTACACAGCTGTAGGTAGGTAATCGTGAGAACAGGAAGGTGTAGAATTTTGTTTTTAAGTGTGGGTCACGAGTGTTTGTTTATTTAACTTGTTAAGTAGTTCCAATGCTGTATCGTGCCACTCCCAGCCTTGTGTCCGTGGGTATCTCTAGTAAAAGATCGCGTGCTAGTTTTCCTCGCTGATTTCGGCTCTTCAACTAACAGGATGTCCGTTTCTTCTTCTCTTGAGGCTTTGACAACATATGAGTTGCGCACTGGAAAAAAACAAAAACTTTAGTAATGGTAAAAGAAATCCCCCCACCTTTCTTATATTCATTGACTGCGTTTGTGTGTGTAAACTGACCTTTCTCTCGCGTAATCACTTTAGATGTATTACAAATTGAACATTCACAGACCGAGGCAAGGCACAAAATAAAAATAATCAAACAGATTAGAGAGAGAGAGAGAGAGAGAGAGAGAGAGAGAGAGAGAGAGAGAGAGAGAGAGAGAGAGCGAGCGAGCGAGAGCGCACTGATTAGGACACTACTCCTTCGTCGGTCCAGCCGGGAATCAACTGACCTTACGCGTGGTGATTTTTTTTTTTTTTTTTCATATCTAGTCGAGGATACGTACGTCATCAGTCCGATAGTCTAGATCTTAGGACTAGAGAGTGGGGTTGTTATCTGTCGGCCTTAGATGTTAGGATTCTGTACAGTTCTAGATCAACCCTTCCAGGCTTCTTTACCATCAAGCACTTTGAGAAAGGATAATACAATCACCTAAGGCGCCCCTACTGGGGAATGCCGACGAATTTTCTATGGCATTTTTATTTTTGTAGGCCAGAGTGCTCTGGCAGAGCACTCTCTGCCTCTTAGGCGCAAACTTTTCAATCCTCACCTTCTGACCTTACGTCACATCTTCCAACGGTGCCTCCGGGTCAAAGTGTAGTATCTGTTCTGATGCTACGCTCCAATTTTTTGTTCTTGGAGAAATCCTTCACGACTGAGACAATTTTTAATTTTTGTTTAATATATTAAAAAATGACCTTCCCTCTGCCCTCGTGGGGAGACAAAGTAAATAGAAACTACTATTCGCTGATGACGTGCAATATTGCTATAGATATCGCCTGTACAGGTAGCCAACCAACACGTAATTGTATGGTTATACAATTCATCCGCACTGATGGTTTCTTAATTAAACCCTTTAAAATTAAGTTAAGAAAAGTTTTTCATAAAACTAGGAGAAACTTTGGTGCAAGTCTATAAATGGTCCACAAGTAATCTTTTTTACTATAAAAATCTGAAAAAAAAATCTTTATAATGTACGTACTTGTCACTGCATGAAGATGTCATATTCCAAAAATTACGTAAATCGATCAAGTAGTATTTTTTTTTATTTAAGAAAATCAAATATTATGAGACATTTTATCGAAGAAAAACTTCACGCCATCTTATTTTTGAATGATACACTGCTAGCGACACCTATTGGGAATGTTTGGAATATAACATCAGCAAGGGGCAGACAATCGACTTTCCACGCTATAGAAAATTTTTTTGGAAAATTAAGACATTTATCAGTTTTTGAGGATGTTGAAAACGAAAATAAAGTTTAAAATTCCAGCAAACGAGTAGTTTCCAAGATATGAAGAAATGATGGTTTAAAGAAAGTTGGGGATCACTTTTCTATAATAATTTAACGTATAATGATCACCCACTTCATGGCCACCACTAGTGTAAAACTTAAATTTACGCCGCTGAAATACACATTTGCCGAATTTTTGTTGGAGGAGCGTCAACGTGTGGGTGCTCAATTTACGTAAAATTCTTCATATCTTGGAAAGTACTCGTTTGCTGGAATTTTAAACGTTATTTCCGTTTTCAACATCCTCAAAAACTGATAAATGTCTTAATTTTCCAAGTTTTTTTTCTATAGTGTGGAAAGTCGATTGTTTGCCCCTTGCTGATCTTATATTCCAAACATTCCCAATAGATGTCGCTAGCAGTGTATCATTCAAAAACAAGATGGCGTGAAGTTTTTCTTCGATAAAATGTCTCATAATATTTGATTTTCTTAAATAAAAAAAATACTACTTGATCGATTTACGTGATTTTTGGAATATGACATCTTCATGCAGTGACAAGTACGTACATTATAAATATTTTTTTCAGATTTTTATAGTAAAAAAGATTACTTGTGGACCATTTATAGACTTGCACCGAAACTTTTCGTGTAGATTCTTCGGACTACTGTTAGTGTTCTTATCTTGAGTGTTGTTTTCACAATGTTTCGGTCGATGTAACCTCCGACCTTCTTCAGCTGTATCATGTTAAACTCAGGAATCTGTACGAAATTTCGAGCGGATTTCTTTATTTAGCATGTTCCGTTCGAAATTTCGTACAGATTCCCGAGTTCGGATACACCTGAAAAAGGTCGAAGATTTGCATCCACCAAAAACGTTGTCAGAATAACACTCAAGATGAGAACAGTAGTTCGAGGAATCCAAATAATACGAACAATCAATCGTCATCTCAAAAATTCAGAAAAGTAAGAAAAGAAAAAAAAAACAAGAAAAAACATTGTTCACACGTTATATTTCTTAAACTTGTTTCGTTGTTATTTTATTGTTTAACATGCTTTGTTTCCTTTTCTGTCGGATTTTTTGGTGTTTCAGAACAAACAAGTCATCTGTCATTTTTTGTAAGTTTGTTCTCATTAGTCAACAAAAAAAAAAAAAAAAAAAAAAAAAAGGAATTTCCAGTCGCGAAGAAGAGTCACTTTGTCAATCAGTTTATTTACCTCCCTCCTACGGCGATGTGGTACAAGGTCGAGAAAGTGGGATTTGAGAAGTCGGCGTCCCAAAGGAAAAGCACTCTGACCTATCAAAAAAATGCATGGGCAGAGCCTCCGTCTGCGTACGACGGTAGGAGCGCCTCAGGCTATAAACCAACCTCCCTTTCAAAGGGTGAAAAAGCAAAGCCTGGGAATGTGGATCTTGTCAGTCAGTCGAGATAACATTCAAAATTTTTTTAAGTCAGTCAGTTCGCCCTCGCCCCCCTCCTCTGTCTCGTTATAGTTTCTTCTTCTTCTTCTTCTTCTTCTTCTTCTTCTTCTACCACCACTTCCACCACACTACCGCCATATACAAACAAATAAATAAAAATAAAATTAAATAAGTAACTTAAAAAATTTCTTTTTTTAATTTTAATCTATAATTTGGTTAACTTATTTAACTTGATCATTTCATTTTGTTCTTTCGTGCTTAACGTTTGCTGATCTAAAAAAAAAAAAAAAAGAAAGAAAAACTCAGGAGTGCTTAGTTCTACCCCACTGCAAGAACTTAGACTAGGGTTGGAAAGTGGGATTGAGAAGTCAGCCCAGAGGAGGGGCACTTTGACCTACAAAAAGTGCCTAAGCAGTCCCGTCGGCATTCCCCGTTAAGGGTGCCTCAGGCGATTATGAATAAACTAGCCCCTTCTCAAAGAGAGAAGGCAAAGCCTGGGAAGATGGACCTCCTAGGACTGCACAAAACTAAACTCCAACCGCAAAGTCAACAGGGACCTCTGATCTAATCTTTGTTGATTTTGGAAACCCCTGATAAAAATCCCTGGCCAAGTTTTTTTTTGGGGGGGAGGGGGTATTGAAGCTATTTAAGTTAACAGGGGTATCAGGTGTTGCCCGAGTTAAGGAAAGAAAGCCACAGCAAAATCCGTCACCGCTTTGAAAATAAAGTTACTTTAATTTCTTCACCCTGTTGCATGTGATATTATCCCTTTTTCCCTTAACCCGGGTAACGCCTGAGAACCCTATTAATGTAAATAGCTTCAATAACCTCCTCGTTTTTATAGTTCTGTTATTTTTGTTGTGACTGAAATTTGTTTACTCTCTCTCTCTCTCTCTCTCTCTCTCTCTCTCTCTCTGCTTACGTCTAACCTGTCTCGTAATACTCCCCTTTCCTTGTCTCTCCTTTGTGACACCTCCCACTTCTCTATTGTGATCTTAATCTCTTTTTTCTTTTCTTTCTTTTCTCGTCCCCCTCTCTGCGTTTCCTGTACTATTCCTACTACCACTTCTATGTCAGCAGGAGCATTCGGGGCGGATTTCCCTGCTCGGCCTTTTTTTTTTTTTTCCTCTTCTTTCCATGTGCTCATCGTTCTCAATGTGTGGATTACATGCCAGGATTTATTTCTGCGTTAGCTTGCAAACAAATTGAGTAGAAGGATCTTTTAATCATTTAAAAAATCTTTCTATCAATAACATAACAATAATCGAAAACAAAACAAATAAAAAAAAAAAAGATACTTATGGAGGTAAGTTTGCTTTGTTATTTAAAAAAAGTTTTTTGTGTTTGTTTGTATTTTTTTTTTTATTTATTAAAATAAAAAAATGATTAGGGCTTTCTGATTTGTTATTGTTGGTTATGTTTTTCCCACGAGTTTCTGTCTTGTATCCTTACACTTCACCTTTCTGTTCTCGGTCAGGGAAGGAAAATTCTTTCAAAACTGAGACAATTTGAATTTTTATCTGCATCTAGACCCCCCCCTCCTTTTTTTTGTTTGTTTTTGTGGATTTGGATTTTCCAGGCGCCACTATTTATGCTTGCTTCTGACCGCTTGTGTCCGCCACTAATTACACTCAAGGATTTCTCCCACGTGACTTAAATTAACCAATTAATTTCAACACTTAAAAATAAAGAGAATCGTCTGCCTTCAATATTAGAATAATAACAATCGATGCTGCTTAGTAAACGTCCCTATGAATATTGGTCAACTTATATATATATATATATATATATATATATATATATATATATATATATGGATTAAATCTTTGACTTACTTGTTGTTTCATCAAATACTTCTGCATGCAAAATCCGATCCCGCATTTTGCTAATTCCTACCCTCTGATGAGAAGGAGAGTATTTCTTCGAAACTCTGCGGATTAAGGACTATCCATTTATCTAGTATTTCCTTTTCAGATTAAATATGTTTTTAACTCATTTCAAAGTGTTTTTTTAACATATTTTATTAACTACTTGCTCATATTATAAGCTCTATTTCCTATTTGGTTTTATCGAGCTTTTACATCTGGCTGAGATAATTTTATAAATATTAATTCTTTAATATTTATAATTTACTTTAATTTTACCATCTTGGACCATTTTGGTAAATTCAATTGTAATTTTTATTTTATATTTATATATGACTGTGTTGAACTCTGTCATTGTGGGGAGGCGAGTAAATAAAAACTAGCAGATTATTGTACCCTCTCGCTCCAGCAGAGGGGCATTCGTGCTTATATCAGAGTGGAATGCGAATGCGGTTCTGTTCAATCCCAGGAGACAACCAGGTATTACCTTCTTTTGCTGAAAGGGACAGGGTTATTGCCGGTTGTCTGGTTCTTCTCCACTGGGGAATACCGATGAGCCCAATTCGACCTCGTGCCACATCCGGTCTTTTGGGCATGACAGGTTCTCTCTCTCTCTTAAAAATAACTAAATATATTTTTAATGCTAGATAATATAATGGACAAACAAGGAAATGTACTTATGCACTTATTGTACTGCGCTGAAATAATAAGGTTATTATTTTGAAAGCGATTCTTAACATGGGGAGGGGGTTGCTTTGTAACTACTGTTCTGTACTTTCACCTAACAAGTAATAAAAAAGATATCGTAACATTTAAATTTAATGCTGCTGCGCTCTGCGCCGCGGTGTACATAAGCATAAGAAATCTGAATAAGATATAGTTTGGATCATTCGTATTATCGTCCTCATCTTGATTGTTATATTCACAGCGTTTCGGCTGATGTAACCTCCGGTCTCCTTTAGGTGCTGCATTCTGCAATGCTGCATCTTTTCGCATTTAAGAGCCTCCGAGTGGAACTCGTTTCAATACAAATACATATCCAACTTTTAAAATTTAATTTTTAGGTACTTGTACGCCACGGTTTAATCAAGACATTAAAAAAATGAAACAAAAAAAAAATTGAAAAAAGAAAAGTTATATTGTGCGTACCCGTTATGGAATGAAGTTCTCCGAAAAAGTTTCACTTAATTTGATCAAGTATTTTATTTTTTATTTTTTTTTTAGTGGAAAAACAATATTTTATGATAGCAAGCTGAAGGTAGCCATGTTTGAATTTTTAGACCACGAGGAAGGGAGGCGGGTGCCACGGGAAGATAACTCAGTCTTAAGCGTCGACACCCTCTCCCCATGTTAAATAATAGCGTTTCTTCCTTCCTCGTGGTCTAAAAAAAACATGACTACCTTTTGCTCGGTGTTTGTTTTTTTTTCCGCTGTAAAAAAAAAAAAAAAAAAAAAAAACTACTGTGAATATTTTTTTCGGAGAACTTAATTCCATAACGGGTACGTACAATATTACTTTTTTTTTTTTTTTCAATATTTTCGTTTTTTTTTTATGTCTTGATTAAACTGTACAAGTACCAACTTTTAAATTCAATTTTCTAAACAATTTATGTAACTTATTTATTATTTTTTCTTTTGGTTTTATGAAAAAAGTTTTTGACATTTGATAATGACCTGATTGATAGTGACATTTGGCCTCTGGCTGAGAGCAAAGTGCTGTTTCTAATTTCTACGCTACTAGACAGAGATCACTTTTATTTTTGTCTTAATCCAGTCTTCCCCTTTTGGGGACCTGTATTTGCTTCGCAGAGTTTGTATTACTGTACACATAGATTCGAAAAAGTTGTCAAAAAAACAAATATATAACAAATAAATGTTATCAAAGGCAAGATAAGTTACTTTTCTACCAAACTGGATATATTTTTCGTGTTTTTATTCTATGTAACAATTGTAACATGTTTATTCAGCTCGAAAAGCATAAAGTGTTTACCGATGTATTGGAAAATTCAAAATGGCGCCCGACTCTTTCTTTAACACGGTAAGTTTGGGAAAAGGTGTTATAAATAATAAACTAGACAAAATACTGTTAGAAATTCGCTCAATATATGTTACCATGACATAAATTGACATATATTCGGCGTTTTTTTTATAGTATTTTGTCTAGTTTATTATTTATAACACCTTTTCCCAAACTTACCGTGTTAAAGAGAGTCGGGCACCATTTTGAATTTTCCAATACATCGGTAAACACTGCATGTTTTTCGAGCTGAATAAACATGTTACATTGAATAAAAACACAAAAAATATATCCAGTTTGGTAGAAAAGTAACTTATCTTGCCTTTGATAACATTTATTTGTTATATATTTGTTTGACAACTTTTTCGAATCTGTGTACAGTAATACAAACCCGCTTCGGCACTTCACATTAAAAAACGGCCTCGTGTTTTAACTGCCCTAGTGGGAATAGGAACAGTAACACTTAGTATAATGTAAGCATAAAAAAGTCTTCAATTTTTCGGTGCGGCAAAGAGAGGCGACACATCGATTTTTTTTAATAAAATATGTCCTTTTGAGCAAAATCAATATTACTTACTGAATTGTCAGGTCGAAAATAGTAATATATCCAAAAACTACGAAAATTCATCGAGTAGAACTGCTTAGTGTTTTTAGTAAAGAAAAGTTTTTCGATATCGGCTAAACATGCTGGACGCCATTACGATGTAAGCTAAAATATGCTTTCTGAATTATGTCCCCTGTTTCTGCAATGTTCATGGTTTACTCGAAAAAATCTGCGAAAAATGCAAGTTTCCCCAGTTTTCCGTAAAAAAAATACTTTTAAATAACTTTCTACACGATAAATTTTCGTAATTTTTGGATATATATTACTATTTTCGCTATGACAAGTAATATTATTTTTGCTTAAAAGGACATATTTTGAAAAATGCGATCTGTCGCCTCTCCTTGAACAGGCACCACTTTTTCTTTGAATCAATTTCAAAATGGGACCTGTTGCTTGCGGTTTTATTCTTGACCCCCAAATAAAATTTGGTACTTACAGAATTTGAACATAGCTGTTTTTTTGTTGTTTTGTTTTTGTTTTTTGTTTTTACCCTTACCTAATCGAATATTAACTGTGTGTGCTCTTAAAATTAACTGTGCTCTTCTGGATTGGGACAAAAATAAAAATTACCTCCTGGAATGACCTCTCTTTCATTGAACGAGGACAGACAAGTAAAGTATCAGAACAGATATTACATTTTGCTCTTAGCGAAACCTTATTTATTTATATAATTACAGAATAAAAATATCGGTACTTGTGCAGTTTAGGACCCTGCTGAAATGGCGTTACTATTTAGAAAGCCATTCTTAACATGAAGTAAGGGTTGGCTTTTAACTATTCTGTACTTTCACCTAATAATCTAATAACCAACAGATTATATAAAAATTGAATTTAATCCTGTTAAGAAAAAAAAAAAAAAAGCACAGCTCGTAAAAATGCACAGGCACCAAATTTAGAGCAGCCAGCATACTGACTGTAAATAAAAATATTCAATTCATGTGTGTAATGTTGTCTCAATAAAACAATCGGTAATTTAGCAGAGAAGCCAACAAACAACTATACAAACAATAAATTTATACAAGAAATGATTGTGTTTGTTTTGGCTTTTATTTCCTTTCGTATGGTCTGGAGCTACCTGCTGAGCAGGCTGTCTAAAAAAATATCCGCTTTTTTTTTTTAACTTTTCGTTTTAAATTCGGTACATTTTTACATTCAACTCATCGTTCACATTCGACATGTCAACTTTTATAGGTTTTCTGGTATGCTGACAAGGTTAGGGGTATCTATTCCGAAAGACGTTCTTAACATGCGTAGGTTTGAGTGTTTATTCGTTGTAAAACGTAATCGAAAATCTGTAGAAGTCGACATTTCTAATGTAAACGGTGAGTTGAACCTACATAAAAAAAAAAAAAAAAAAAAAAAACGGTACTAATGCAGAGTGATCCGTGCTGGAAATAACGTTATTATTTAAAAAGCCATTCTTAACATGGGGAGGGGAGGGTGTTTTGTACCTATTCTGTTCTTTAACCTTACAATTGAATAAAAAAAAAACATAATAAAACTTTAATTAAACGTGGAAATACGATTTAAAGAATAGCGCGGATCTGCATTAGCACCCAAAAAACAAAAAGGTATACCCAATTGATTTTTTTTTCCGGTTAAAAATTAAATTATTTACGTTTTGTTAATAACACTTTATTTTTATACATAAAAAATATTTAGTTTTTTGTTTTTGTTTTTTATACATAAAACGTGCGATTGTTGAATGTTATTCTTTCGATTACTTTAGTTTTGGGGGGCACAATAAAAAAAAAAAAAGATTAAAACGAAATGAAATTAAAATTTCCGTTCTATATTTACAACAACCGTAAAACAGCGCAAACTCCGCAAGTTTTATCGATATTGGTTTCTTGACCTAAAATGCACCAAACATTGATGTTATTGTTTTTTCCTTTCCCTGTGCAAAGTTCAATCATGTTCTGCAAAGTTAAAAACAAAAAGAAATTCCCTCCATACAAAACAAGCAAGCCAAACACTATGAATAAATAGTTAAAGCTATAAAGAACTTGTATAAAACTTTTTTCCCCAAAATTACTGGATTTGGCATTAAATAACCCGAAAAGGATTGATATGCCATACAACAAAAGGACCAATCCTTTCGTAGGGATGTTAAGTTTTAAAGAACATTCTTGAATTCACTGTAAATAAATAGGAGGAGCAAAGCGAAAGCGATTGACGCTTTTCTTTGTGTATGCAAGAAAAAGTCTACGTTTTTAAGTACGAATTCTAGTAAAAAATAACAATAATGTCAAGAGTCATCGAAGCTCAAAACGGATTTGAGCGCTTAAACTTACCTTCTTTCTTTCATCTATCATTTTGTTCATATCAAAATATACTCCCCCCCGATATATAATACACCCCCCCCCCGATATATAATACACCCCCTCGATATATAATACTCCCCCCCCCGATATATATAATACACTCCCCCCCCCCCGATATATAATACACTCCCCCCCCGGATATATAATACACTTCCCCCCCCCGATATATAATACACTTCCCCCCCCGATATATAATACACTTCCCCCCCCGATATATAATACACTTCCCCCCCCCCGATATACAATATACCCCCCCATATATAATATACTCCCCCCCGATATATAATATACTTTTAATGGAGTTACTTCGGATTATCGCATCATCAATCAAGTCCACTCCCACCCAACTAAACAACTGACACTTCATGACTCTGAAAACACGTGCTTAAATGTCATCCACTATCCACAGACAGCACGTGTTTCCTTTACTCGCAACCTTACTGACATCGGATTTTTTTTTTTAATATGAAACATTGGATCTTATGTTTTTAACCTTTCGTTTCTTTTTGTTTTATATTGTTTATTTAAGATAAACAATATATGCGAAATCGAATTTTAACGGACCCTTAGACGATAAATTTACTTTTCACAGCCCCGTTAAGCTCACTCTGCGCACGTCACGTCGTTTCCGTTTTTATTTTATATTGCCACCCAGACTCAGTGTTAGTGTTAGGGTTTATAAAGAACATTGTTTTTTCTCTTTCAACAAAGGGCAGTTTACAATGCCGTTATAAGAAAACCACATGCTGCTGTGAATAGTAGTGTCAGGGATGATATATATATATATATATATATATATATATATATATATATATATATAATTTAATTCTCTTTATTAACACTAACTCTAAGCCAGATGGCAATACAAAATAATAAAGTTAATAAAAACATGACGGATTTGTATTACACGTAGATTCGAGAAAGTTGTAGAAAAACAAATATATAACAAATAAATGTTAGCAAAGGCAAGATAGGTTATTTTTCTACCTAACTGGATATTTTTTTTGTGTTTTTATTTAATGTAACGTGTTTATTCTGCTCGAAAAAACATACAGTGTTTACCCATGTATTTGAAAAATGCAAATGACGGCATGCTCGCTGTTGAACACGGTAAGTTTGGGAAAACGAGTAGGTGGACTGCACTGGACCTATATTCGGTGGGTTTCTAACAGTATTTTGTATAATTTGTTTGTTTAAACTCATTTTCCCAAACTTACCGTGTTCAACACTGAGCATGCCGCCATTTTTCTTTTTAAAGTATATCGATAAATATTGTATGATTTTCGAACCAATTACACGTTTTAAAGTGAGTAAAACCACTAAAAACTTTTCCAGATATGTAGAAGAGTAACTTATCTTGCATTTGATAACATTTATTTGTGTATTTGTTTTTTTGACAACTTTTTCGAATCTATGTGTACAGTAACACAAACGCAGAATGACGGAAACTATGCCCGCGCAGTGGACGTAACGGGACCATTAAAAGTCATCCTCATTCATTCATTCATTATGGATTAATCTAAACGCAGAAATTCATGTTGAAAGTTTGCTTTTTTGTAGCGTGAATAATATTTTAAAACTAGTGAGAGAAAAGAAAAAAAATCATGGCCACCAGCAATTAAAAATAGATTTGCGACACTTTTGAGATACACTAGCAAGAAAACTCAACATTTTTCGGGATTGAACGAGAATCAACAAATGTTCCACCCTCTCATACTTTTATTGTCATCGAAATCGGTGAAATTTGCCCATTTTTTATCAAACCGATTGAATGCCTGTTTTAGTTAGCCCCCCCCTCTCTAACCCTAACCCCCCCTCTCTAACCCTAACCCCCCCCTCTCTAACCCTACCCCCCCTCTCTAACCCTAACCCCCCCTCTCTCTCTGCAGTGTACCGTGAAGAAGCTTTACATGCCTTCCCGCGGTGACTTAGTCGATAATACATTGTTGTCTATTGCACTGTAGAGAATACTGGCTTCACTTAAAGTTTAAAATTCAAAAGTCAAGTATCATGGTTCAATTGTGCTCTAAACAGAAATATTCATTTCGAACGCGCGCCCCTGTCTTATAAAAGAACCAGCTGTTTATTTTATGAAATGATTTTTACATAATCACTTGGATTAACGCTAAACATACAAAAGTCAAGTATCATCGCTCAATTGTGTGTGGAAAAAATAAGGGAAGGACCAATGCCAAGAAGGGGGTGGAGGTCCGAGAAAGTCGGTTCTACCATAAGTCGTTTACGTTGTTACTGGGAGGTAAGTAAAAGATAAAAGTTGGGTGGGGGTGAACCTAGCAGACCTGAACAGAATCATACCTCAGCTGGACAAAAGCAATGTCATTGCCAAACTGTTGAGGACGTATCCTCGAATACCAAAATACCCAGGTGTTATGCACGACATGAAAAGAAATTGGAATCTTAGGAAGATCTCTATTATTCCAGTAATTATAGGAGCAACCGAACTCACGAAAAAGAATTTTTTTAAATTCCTGGCAAATATACCTGGTGAACCAAGTGGAAGAGCGATACAAACAGTTGCACGTAAAAGTGTGATTAGAATCTTAAAAACGATCTCTCGGTTGGAATGTATGAGATAGTAGGTGAATGCCTGGCATCTGGTAGAATGCCCTATCGGCCTCATCTAAAACAAAATGATAATAAATATATTGCATTTCAGTTTCTCAGATTAAAAAAAAAACAAAAAAAAAACATTGGATATCCGTATATTTCTTTGAAACGTTAGACACGCTCGTAAACGGTTTAAATATACTTGTAGTTTCTTAGCTTACATCGGTGTGCCTTAAAGAAATAAAATCTTTGGCGCTTCGCTTCTATACTATTAGGACGAAATCGTAAAACTGAATTTCTCATGAAACAATGGTATCTACTTATCCTTCGTATTTTTAAGATGATTATATCCAAAAATTACGAAAATCGGTAAGGTAGAAAATTATTTATTAAAGAAAATAAAAAATAGAATTTGATGAAAACGATCGTAAGACACAGGAGAGTTCAAAAGGGAGGTAATTTTCCGTTTTGATTTAAACAAGATGGCGGCAATTTTTACCTGCTAACACGATTAAAGTTGCTTTGTTTGATAAATTCAGTAATATTCAGTTACTTTCGATTGCATAATTTGTAAGCTACCATTGTAACTTATTAGAATTGACAAAAAAAAAAAAAAAAAAATCGGTTGAAACCATTGTTTTTTTTATGTGAAAACTCCATACTATCGACTACAAAATCTCGTCCCAATAATGTAGAAGCGCCGAAAAATAGATTGCATTTCAGTTTCTTAGATTAAAAAAAAAAAAAATTGGATATCCGTTGGATTTCTGTGAAACATTAGACACGCTTGTAAACGGTTTAAAATCCAACTTGTAGTTTCTCAACTTACATTGGTGTGCCTTAAAGGAATAAGATCTTTTTATGAAAGTAAAAGATGCGCGCCAAACGTAATCTTCCATCATTTGAAAATATCACTTTGACGAACAACACGGAGATTTTAAAAAAAAAATTTTTTTTAATTTTTTAAACTGTATTCTTCTATTTACCACCATGGTGAGGAAAAAAATATATAAAATTCTGATGACGGCGTATATCGCCGAAATATTAATTTTAAACAAATATTTATTTATTTTTTTTTTTACATAATATTGCGTTATAATTTGGCTTATAAACGTATTTCTTACGTATTTTATTTTAAAAACTTTTTTTTTTTTAATTTAAATACATGCAGCGCGTCCAAAAGTTATCTGACCCATTTGCTTGTCAAAAAAAAAAAAAAAAAAAATTTAAATAACAATTAAACAAAGAAAATACTTTTATTTTTTTTAAATATAAGTAGAATACTATTTTATTTCATACAGTTTTAAAATATTAAATCGGTTAAATATTTCCCATCATTGCTAACACATAGATCATTTCGGGTGGAATAGCGGCAATTTCAGAACGAATAGCTCGTTTTAATTCTTCAAGAGATCGAGGGCGGTGGCTGAATACTTTTCACTTCAAATATGCTCAAAAGAAAAACTCGTGTGATTTTCTACGAGCCAACCAATATCATCACGCAAAGAAATCAAATGATTTGGAAACATTTTGTTTAAAAAAATGCATAAATACAAATTTAAATGAATTTTGACCTCATTAAAACAAAATGCCATTATACATACCTTAAAAAAATCTATATATCAATAGGATAGCGTGTGTGTTATTTTGTGTGTCACGCTTACAGCCGAGTGATTGTCGTTTAATTGTTATGGACTTCCATTTCTTTTAATGAATAATTTTACCAAGAATTTTTCAAAAGTTTCGGTTTCGGTTTCAATTCAAGCTGATGCACCCAAGTCATACGGATATATATCTTTTTGAAATCACAACTTTATGATATATAAAAATTGATATGACATTAACTCTATAATAATATATACGAAATCTGCAAGAATTAAAATATATTTAAGCATACTTTACGACCAGGTTACGCCAGGCGTCCCAGCTTGCTTACATAAATACTTTTGCAGTTTTAACAAAAGAGCTCTTGGCCTTTTGGCCAAGATCAAAGTGTAGCATCTGTTCCGGCAGATACTGCAAGCAAAGACCATATGTGGGGGCGACCCCACATATAAGACCTTGGTCAATGTAGGGGCAACCCTTCATACCAATTGTCACTATCCAGCTCCCCTACTCCCCGGGGAGCTGGTCCCCATTTCCCCTTCATTCCTCACATTAAAAATCGGCCTTGTGCCTAATTTGCTCGGTGGGGGAGCAAATAAATACCATCTGTTCCGGCAGATACTGCAAGCAAAGACCATATGTGGGGGTAATCCCACATATCAGACCTTGGTCAATGTAGGGATCACCCTACAGACCAACAGTTACTATCCAGCTCCCATTTCCCACCTCTCGGGAGCTGGTCCCCCTTTTCCCTCCCCACTCCCTCTCTCTCCACATTAAAAAACGGCCTTGTGCCTAATTTGCTCAGTGGGGACGCAAATAAATACAATCTGTTCTTCAGATGCGGCACTTCCATTTCTCGTTCTCTTTTAGTGGAGGAGAAATCCTTCACGACAGACAATTTTTATTTTTGTACCTTTTCTCCGCGTTAAAAACCGACTCTGGTGTCTAACTCTGTCCCGTGGGGAGTCATTGTAAATAGGTACAATAATACCAGAGTGCCTTCATTTACGCTGAACATCTACAGAATGTCAACATCAATATGAATGAGTGAGTCACCTGTGGAATTTCCACAGTCCCCGCTAGTAAAAAAAAATATCTTCTTTATTTAATTATTGATTTTTTTTTTTTTTTTACCTAGAAATGTGTCAGATTATTTTGGGACACCCTGTATTAAACTTACTCAGCATTTCACAAGGCATTCTTCTTTTTCTTTATAATAATCATCAGCAACAGCAGTAGCTTAACATGTTTTACATGCTGGAATACGTTGGACGACTTAGAGAAATTTACTTCTAAACTAACCTTTTTGGGGGACACGCTAAAAGAGAAAGTGTACTCCACAAAAATCACACATCCAATATACTGGACTCAACGAATAAGCAGTGAATGTGTGAAAATTGAAAACAATATGTATTTATGCATTGAGTTCCCAAAAGTTTTGCTAAACACATCATTGTTTGCGTTAGAAATAGAGGACGCCATATTGAATGTTATTTTAATAAAATCTTCTATTTTTACCTATGTGTCCAAACTTTATGGACACCCTGCATGCATTGTGAAGACCTCCCCTCCCCTTCGTTATCAGTACATAATCATGTGAGATTTTAGAAGGTCTAATGTGCTGATCAGCATTGAGGAGTCAGTCAGAGTTAGCAATATTTGCAGGAGCTAGTGGTGTTTATTTTATTTTTATTGTTGTTGCTGTTTTTTTTTTATTATTATTTTTTTGTTGTTATTTATTTATTTATTTATTTATTTAGCCAACTCTGGAAGCAGAAGTGGGACGACTCCCAACCTTGGGGCGGGGGCGGCAACTTCTGACTCGGAATTAATTTTTTAATTTTAATTTTTTTTTTTTTTTAATATTTTTTTTTTTTTTTTTTTTCCAAACCACAATTGCTATTGTTGTTATTGAGCATAATTGATTCAGTCATTTATTTATTTCAAATGAATCGGATGAATATTGTTGGCTTACGTTTCTCCAATGTCTTTCTATAGAGTTCTTTTTAGAAAGGCATCGGATACGTACAGAAGGAGTGAAAGTGTTTCTGTGAAACGAACTGGACTCGAACCTGGCAGACCTATGTTACCAGTCTGTGTCGTTAACCACTTAGCCATCGTCGCCTCCCCCCCCCCTGCTGCTGATTGAGATCATTGTGTATGCATTGCTTGGTGACCTTTTAACCTTACTGATCTTGATCTTTGCCTTGCCATTTTCACGTTTGACTCATCAATACCATGCAACAAAAGAATCCTTAATAACAATAACGTAATCTGCCTTCACGTTGCAAGGCTCAGCTTGATGAAGATATTCTTCTACTAAAAGATCACCAGATGTTGTAATCTTTCTACTTTTTATCTTATTCAATTGTCCCTTCCCATGGGTCAACAGAAATTCATCCTCCCACACCTTTCATATAACGTCAGTCAGGAGGCAACTTGGCATCTAAACTGACCTTAAAATTTTAAATGCACGGCTCATGCTTATGCCATTATGCCAGCAGCATTCACTCTCGGCGGGTTGATCTGGCTTCCGCCAAAAAAGGAAGTGTGAAGGGAATATTAAATTCATAAGCTGTTCCCAGTTGCATGTATATCCTGATCAGGGGAGATGACTTTAGGTTTTTGCAGTTCTTGCAGGAAGATAGCAACGTCCTCCTGGAGAACTAATTGTGTTGGTTTCGATTCTAGCTTATGGTACCCAAGTTATTTTTTTTATTATCTTTAAAATCAGTATTATTATTAGATATACTATTTAATAGAGAATTGACTCTGTCATAATAAAAACGAAATCTGCATGTATTAAAATCAGGCACACCCTGCTAGTGTGTGTGTGTGTGTGTGTGTGTGTGTGTGTGTGTGTGTGTGTGTGTGTGTTTATATATATATATATATATATATATATATATATACTCACACGAAAATGGCGTTATGTAAACATATAAGATATTTACAGCTTCTCTTCCAATTTTCGGATTTTAATCATGTCAAAACGCACTTAATTTCCTTTTGATGGATTGATTGTTGCTATTTCTTCTGATGAGTTAAGGGCAAAATAGATTCACTAATTGATATAATAATTGATTGACTCTATGCTACGAAACAGATACTGTCAAGAATTGTAAAAAATGTCAACTGAATTTAAGGAATAAATTGTAAGATGGTCAGCATCATGAACTTTGGAATATAGACTTTTGTCAGTCATTCACTATATTGCTCTGTAATTGAATTGAGCTTCCTTATAGATTTCCAATCCTCATTTAAGAAACATATATATATATTATTTTTAATTTTTATATATTTTTAAAAACTAATAGATAGATATTATGGGTAAATAATGATGTAAATAAATAAATAAAATAATATTAATAACAAAGAAGGGGATGATAAGTAGTATAATGGATTCATTCGAACCTAATAAATACACCAGCTTTGTAAATAACAAAACACTTTCTATTTATGGGGGTGGGGGGACAAGGACGTATGACACTGATAAGGAAGACATATTTTTTTGATAACATGAATAGATTAGCCTAATTAATCTGGAGCAAAAAACTAAATCTAATATCGGGAACATTTTTGTTCTTGTTTTTTTTAGGAGGTGGTGTTTGATCAACACTGCTGAGGAGTCATGATTTAATATGCTATTTTGTTTTTTTAACTCCTCGAAACAGTGTTTCATGGTAACTGATGGTCCATAAAATTACATTAGAACTATTGTGAATTTTTGATAGAAAATTGATTTAGCGATTGGAAATGAATTGACTTACTGTCAAAATAATTTTCCAACAAAGGACGAAAATTTTATATAGTTTTGAAGGTTAAAATCTTCCAAGACTATATATACTAGTGTTGGGGCGGTTAATTGGAATTGGGAATTGGAAAACTCGGAACTTTTGAGGGTTATCGGAACCTGTAAAATTGTGTTAATTTTCCGATGCCAAAAACGATTCTTTCAATAGTCTTTTTATTTGATTTTGTTTAAAGCAAAATCTTTCACTGTTGATAGTAATGATGAAATAATAAATATTTATTGATTTTTAAACTACTTTTAAAACTAAAATCTATAACTCCTCTTTTTCAAGTGTCTTTTCACGCTTGAGAAAATATATGCATACCTAACGTGTATTTTTACGGTAATCGGGAATGAATAACAACTGTATTGTTAAACATTTAGAGATTTATAAAGAATCGGAATCGGGAATTTAGTACAGAATCAGCTATTGAATCGGAATCGGGAATAATGTTCGAATCATCTCATCACAAATACAGGGTGACCCAAAAAAAACAAAAGCTAAATGGAGGCCATCTAGAACATATGCTGTAGAACGGAGAAAAAAAGGCAAAAGACCCTAGTGTTTTGATGTGATGTTTTGAATATAATAAACTAGTTATGACCAAAGTTTCATTTCATTCGGACAAAACGCTAAGAAACAGGGGCCTTATTAGAGTTGGGGCCCGTTTTATTTGGGTCACCTTGTGTATACATTATATAAGTAAACAAATAAATTTTTATCTGGTAATATGTCGTATATAATGCTACTCTTTGATTGATACTCATGTTTGCATAGGTGATACTGTTCTTAAATAAACGGTTAATTTTCTAATGGGCTGGGGGGCATAAAAAATTTACAAAAGACAAATTCAGTCTTCATTTTACCATAGTCTTATTGACCAAACTGATTAAAGCAATGTCACTTTTTTGTAGATACATGATCAAATCTTATATGAATTTTATTTTTATTATTTGTGAATTTTCTATATCTTTAGTTGTGTAGAATAATGAATGACCTTTTATTCAATAACAGTATTTTTTTATTTTTTTTATTTTTCTTCCTTTGAAGATTGTAATGCTGGGTATGGGGCAGCCAAACCAGCTGCCAACATTGCCCCGCTTTTTTATTGAAACCAACCGAGAGCTCTTTTTAGTATCCTTGCTGTCCCCTTAAGTGCAATTGTCTGAATCTCTTTTGCACTTGGTTCTCCAGGAATATTAGTTTAGTAGGACTTCAGGTTCTTCTTCATAAATCCTGTGGCACCTATGATAACTTGTATGATTGATATCCCCTTAAGATTCCAGTTTCTTTTCATATCATACATGAGACCTTGGTATTTGGTCTGTTTCTCTCTTTCAGCTCTGTTCAGACCGCAATCATTAAGAACACTCACTTCAATGAAGGTTGCAACTCTCTCTGACTTATTCCATAGTATTATCTATGCAAACACATGTGTCAATCAAAATGCAATATCATACCCAACGTTTTTCTATTTAAAAATTATTAAAACAAACTTTTTAATATTAACGGTATATAAGCAACTGCATAATGGTTAACTAATTTGCATATTCCTTTAAAAAAAAAACGAACGAACTTTCACTGATTAATTATTCATTTTTTTATAGTTGCTTATTGGATGATTAGGTTTCATTTAACTGTTGCGCTCAGTTCTATTTTTGCATAGTTTCTACAGTGTGCTTAATTGTATACTAGAATTTAGGATGAAAAAATTCTGGTACATGTATTATATATATACTAGTAGCATTCTCCCCCCACGCCCCGTGATGTAACTAGGTTGTGAAATACACTTAAATATATTTTGATTCATGAAGATTTTTTATTTATTATTATACAGTCAATTCTCTATCGATTATTTTATTGTACCTAATATATAGTAATAATCTAAAATTAGTTAGGACTTATAACTGATCGTTGCTGCTCGAATGAGAGCATGCTATTCCCGTGAATTTCATAAAGGATTCCGTTTGAAATTCCATGCTCATACTCAAGTTCAATAAAAAGATTCTCGAGTTCAATACAAAGATTCTCCAGTTCAATAAAAAGATTCCCGAGTTTGACAAGATACACTTGAAGATGGTCGGAGGTTATTTTTTTATTTTTTTACATAGGAGTCACCACTTATCAAGGCCCAGAGGCCACTCGAGAAATAAGGGTTAAAGAGTAAACAGTAATCAATGGGACAATATCATAGTAATCGTTAGTAGTGTAAATTTGGTAAATTGGATTACTTTAGGAGAACGCTTCATCAAGAACTTGTTTACATTGGACTTGATGACGTCTATATTGTAGTCAGCTGGAAAGCAGGCAAACGGGAGACAGTTCCACAGGTGTGCAGTTCTAAGAAAGAAGCTTTGTTCATGGAATCTACGTTTAGGTTTATCGTTATGAAAATAACACTGATGATAGTAATAGTAGTCTGAATAATCGAAATAACACAAATATCTGAAATCTTTCATTATTTTTCTGAACATCTAATTTTTTTATATTAATGGAAATCGCTTAAGACAAAACATGAAGCCACTTAAACAAAAGATGATCATTGCAAAGATGGGAGATGCCTGTTGGCCTTAGTCTTAAAAAGACCAAGATAGGAGGAAAACAGTCAGCAAGAAGAGAATTCCACAAGCTTGTAGTTCTTTGGAAGAAGCTACTGGAATAAGATGCTGTATTACAATGAGGTATCAAAACAGCGAATTGATGGAGACCGATGAATCCAACGAGCTTTAACAAAGGAAATGGGGAATGGATTAGACAACTCTGAAGAACACATGTTATAATAGTATGGAAAAGACTGAGACTAGCAACACCACGTTTGTTAGAGAAAGGGCGCAGAGAAGAAGAAAGGGTGTAGCCAATCAAATCACATATATGTCTTTACCTTCTCAAGAACTCTCAAATGGGACAGAGATTCACCAGCCCAAACTATGACAGCAGTACTGTGTTGATAGTTCACTAATAACAATATCGTAGTCTTTGACAGTTGTGATGGCATTAGTATCTTTTTTTTTTTAAAGGGGAAAAAGTTATTGATTTAATATGCAACCTAGGACAACTCTTCATCAAGCAATTTGATCATGGCGACAGTTAAACTAGGGTCAATCGTTCAAGATGCAGAGGGTTTTAAAAAAAGAGAGAAAGAGATAAATCTTCTCATTCAGGCGGATTTATATTTACTCCAGTCTCAACGGAGACTTTTAGAGTTATGAGCCTCTGTTCAAATTGCGTTCGTCTATAAGATTCCATCTTGTTAGATGATGAGACTTGTAAAACGAAGTGATCGTTATGGCGTTTCTCACTTAATTGCGATCATCATTCTAAGTGGAAAGAATGTATATAAAAAAAAATCGTTCTGTCATTGATATATTGCTTTTGTCCAATAAAAAAATAATTTAAAGAATAAAATTTTTATCAAAATATGACATTTATTCAAATTAACATTTGATTAGAAAAAAAAAATTAAAATTTGTAAACAAATTTTTGGAGAAAAAAAATGTAAAATAAAGAATATTTGAAGAAAATATTTTTTTTAATTGGAGAAATAAAATACTGCAATGTTATTTTTACTACGTTTAAGTAATAAACCATTGAATTGGACATGAGAAATGGAAGCTTATACAACTAAATGTATAGAAAGGTTGGTCATTCTTTTTCTAGAATGTATTGCTGTGGTTTCAATAGCTGATGAAGGAACGCCAGGAAAAATATCTGACACAAAATATCTAGAAGACCTGGAAATCAGGAAGAAATACTCCAGCAAATTAAGTAAAGCATTCAGTTCAAAATTTCTGGAAGATAAATAACTATAACAAAAGATATCTTAAGAAGGTCGCAGGATATAATGGCTGAAGTGTTGCGAATATTACAACCGCGATAATGACAACGAGAACAACTTCAAAAATGTAAAACAAAATGTGAATAAACAATAAGATCAAAATCTTGTAAAAACATAAAAATAAATAACATTATCAGCAAAATCCTGTAAAAAATAAGAATAAACAATATCAGCAAAATCTTGTAAATAATGTGAATAAACAACAAAATATCAGCAAAATCTTGTAAAAATGTAAATAAACATTTTCAGCAAAATCTTGTAAAAAATATAATAAACAATATCAGCAAAATCTTGTAAACAATGAAAATAAACCACAATATCAGCAAAACTTTTTAAAAACGTAAATAAACAACAAAATATCAGCAAAGTTTTATAAGAAATGTGAATAAACAACAAAAACTTGTAAAACTGTAAACATCAGCAAAATTTTGTAAAAAACATAAATAACAAAATATTAGCTAAATCTTGTAAAACATAAAAATAAACCACAATATCAGAAAAATTTTAAATGAAGAAATGCAGCTTTAAAAGCCATATTTTCTTTGCTTTTACAAATTTTGATTAAACAATACGAAAGAAAATCTATCTTCTTCTATAATATAAAAGGCAAAATGTGTGTGTGTTTGTATATCTGCCAAAACCTTTCGAGACGCAACGACCATTGACAAAATCAGTATCATTAGAAAGATCAGACTCTCCAATGATAAATATCCAAAAATTGGCCAAAAACATTAATTTTGTGCTGGTCAACTGAGCCATTCTTTGCAAGGAGGAGTCATTTTTTGCGTTGGCATTTTTGTAAAGTCATCATATGCCTTGCAATGACTCAGTTTATTTTGAAGGCCCGTAACCTTGTATGTGTGGTGGGCGCGGCGACTAAAGCGTTTTCTTTTTTTAATTTCCTTTTCCATTAGTGTTACAGGTTCAAGCCTAATTTTTTTTTTTTTTTTTTTTTTGCATTCACACGGGTACTCACTGCTATTTTCATTTTTTTTAGGGAGTTGTTGTTGCTCAATCCTCTTACCATAAAACCTGTCCACACTTGGGCAACGCCGGGGACCCCTGCTTGTTAGAAAATAAAGGTCATAATTGACAATTTAATGAATTGAAATTAGTCACGTGTATATGGCTGGGAATTGGAATGTTAATGAAGGATTTCATTGTTTAGAAAGAATTTCATTCAAATAGAAGGTTTAAAAAGATATTTTTTTGATGGACATGTACAATGCAACCCCCCGCCTCTTATTTATTTTTTTTTTTTTGTTGTCTTTTTCAATTTTTTCAGTGGATTATTATCGACTGGAAACTAATCTACCTGATTATCCAAAAAGAGAATGAAAAAAAATTAAATATTTCTAGACAGTGCTCGGTTCTGGCTATAACATTCTAGTAAATCGATCCCCCATATTGGAACCACTCGATGGGAACACACACAGCCCTCTTATATTTTTTCTTTCTAAATTATTGCTCTTAGATTGCTAAATGAAACATCCTTTATATAAGAGGGCTGTGCGCGTTTTGTCAAGTGGTTCCAATATGGGGATCGATTTACTAGAATGTTGTATTAGAAACTGAGCACCCCTTACAAATCTTTAAATATTGAGGTTTTTGCTTTCGTATTTTTTTTTTTTTTTGTAGGGGAAATGTGTAATAAATGTAGATTAGTGACGAATAATAATCTGTTGAAAAAATTGAAAAAACACATATATAAGGGTGTGTGTGCATTGTACAGGTCCGCCATTTTTTTTTTTTTTTTTTAAATCTTAAATTGAGATACATTGAATTGTAACCACATAAAAAACTTGATTCTGGATTTTATATCATAAAACATCTTTGGTTGCAAAAATGGTAGCATCATAGATTTTTTTTTTACTATACAACAGCAATGTACATACTTGATATGGGTGGTGGTTCATTTAATCATTTTTTAAGCTTCCCCATATCATTGAATTTTTCATCCATGAGTGGATCTCTTAGTCTTAGTTTGAGTAAGTATTTATTTGCTTCCCCACGAAAGCAAATTAGACACGAGGTCGTTTTTAAATTTTAGTGTGTGTGTGGAGGGGGGGGGCAGCTACCCCCCCCCCCGCCCCAAAAATGGGGCACTCTAGCAGTGTCCAAATAAATAGCAATTCTCTGATATGAAGGGTGGCCTAATAATGTTTGAGGACACACGTCAGCAAGGCTAAGAGACAGGAAAGGAAATGTCAGGCCGAGCGGCCCCAGCCCCTGGGATATATATACTCTGTTGTCTTCGTCTACTCCAGTCTTTGACAAGAATTGGTCTTGAGAGCCACTTAAAGACTCACAGACTTCTGGTGAGTGCCACGGAAGTGGGTAAATAGATAGTGGTAATAGTAAGATTTTTGATTTATTTAGTTTTTAATTTTTTTTTTATTTATGAGCGATTCTGTAGTATTTTTTTTCTTTTCGCTCCCTGAGCGATTTTTTTTTTAAGAACTTACTTTTATGCACGTGAAAATATTTAAATATTTAAAAAATTATATATGTCAGGTTGCAACCTAAATGACATGGTCTCTCACAGTCGAATGATAAAAATGCTTCTTCTTCTTCTTCTTCTTCTTCTTCTTCTTCTTCTTCTTCTTCTTCTTCTTATCATCATCATCATCATCATCATCATCATCAGTAGTGCTTATTCTAATTTACTGAAATATTAAAAAATTATAATTGTGCAGAATCTTTATTATGATGACTGCATTTGAATTAAAGTTTGAATTATGTCCCTTGGTCGTTGACCTTAATGTAGGGCAGAAAATGGCTGACGGAACATTTTGTCCTTAAATGTGATTTTTTTTTTTGTTTTAAAAAAAAAATATTTGATGTATTTGCGCTATTTTTGGTATACTGTTCTTTTTTTTTTTTTTTTTTAAACCTAACACTTAATTACATAACCAAATTTTTGTGACATTTTGTTTATTTCTTTTCTGAGTGGTTTTTAATATTGTGGTAAAACTGGATGTGCCTTATCAGTTGTTCAAAAAAATGTTCAGTAAAGCATGTTTAGTTAGTCATCAAATTTTGTTAATTCCTATTCATTATTTTCAATCCTCCCACAATATTCATCATCATTTAATTGACAATCCATCCATATTCATTAACTTTTATTCTCGTGTAGCTTTTAGTTTTGATAAGTTGGGATTTATAAGTAAATACTTTCTTTTTTTTAATTAGAAAGGAAAACAGTGGATACTAATAACAATAATTGTTGCAATATTTTTGAGCTAATGAAGAGTATATATTTAAATGCTGCCCACATCAGCATTATGTGGAACAAGGCCGGAAAGTGTGAACCCCGCAGGCTCCTCTAAAGAAGGGGCACTCCTGCAATTTTAAAAATTGCCTGAGTAACCCCGTCGGCATTCCCCCGTCAGGGCACCTCAGGCAGCAAGCAATAAACTTGCTCCACCGGAAAGCCCGGTGGCAAGGCCTGGGAGGGTGGACCTCCTAGGTATTACCTAGGCGGCGTACCTCAGTCCAACAGGTGCTGGGCCGGTTCCCGGCCCCTCACCTGTTGGGCTGAGTGTCAAGTGACGAATCCTTGACTTGTACTACCCTGTCTCCCTGCAGCCGAAGCCACTAGGAGACATCCCATTACAACAGTGTTACAGGAGATTCTATTTATAAACGATGCTGCTAGGAACTGACGAATCAAATTAATACACGTTCTGCTACCAACCAATCAGAAACCAGAATTGCTCCATAAAAATTAAACCTTTTCTGTAGCAACTTCGCGTATGTGTTTTCTTCATATCAACACGGGAAGAATCTTTTGCACCGTTGCTTCCAATTCCAGAACTGTCTACTGAGAACCAGTCACCTCTAGGACTTGTATAGAACAACTAACCATCGGAAACTGTTCTGAAACTAAACATGGCTTACAACTCAATAATAATAATAATAATAATAATGATAATTGGTGCTTTTGCTTGCTATGGTATCAACACAAGCCATGGGTAAGGCAGATCTTAATGTTTATATAAGCAATATCAGCTGCTGACAGTGTTGCAATCAATTTACAAGAAATTTTGTATTATCGCTAATGGTAGTTGATGATTTTGCTTACCACAGTGCTTAATTCATGAAATAGTGTTTGGCATATGTAGTCGCAAAATGTCTAACGTATGGCATGGTTTAAAGGTAAAACCTTTAAACCATGCCATACGTTAGACATGGTAAAATATTTTCTCCTCTTAAATTAAAAAAAAAAAAAAAGATCAAAATTTTTTTGTAATTTTAAAATTTTTTCTTACCTGATGAGATTCAGTAATAATCGAAACGGTCTGCATATCGTAGTAAGATATGACTATATCTACATAAAGAAAATAAAAATGATAAATTTGCTCTCTTTGATTGAGCACTATCAACAACCCTTGTTGGAATTCAATGATTTTAATCTTTTTGAAGACTGCTCAGCATTGCTGATTGTAAAATACACTTAAGTCTGATATTTTAATTCATGCAGATTTCATAATTCATATTATTATTATTATTATTATTATTATTATAATAATAAAAAAGAAGAGCCAATTCTCTATTGATTATTATATCATACAATATATCATAACGTTCTCCCCCGGGTATGGCCAGGTAATAAAATATGCTTAAATATGATATTTTAATTCATGCAAGTATCCTATTTATTATCATAGAGCCAAAACTCTATTAATTTTTATATTGTATGCAATATATACTACTGATTTCAAAAGTAAAAAATGTTTGAATCGAGATCTAAACATATAGCTTTCTAGCCTTATTTGTTACCATCAAGAAATGACATAGGCTGTAACCTAGGATGTGTGTGTGTGTGTTTGTATGTCTGACAAAAACTTTCGACCCAGGATATACATGCCGAATCTGGTTGAAATCTAATCAGTAATTTCAGAATCTATTACAAAGTTGACTAAGAACAAAGTGTAGTATCTGTTCTGATATTACACTTCATCTGTTATGTCTTTGGTTAATGAAGGAGAAATCTTTCTCGACTGAGGCAACTTAAGTTTTTTTGTCCCAATCCAGATTGCCCTTTCTAGGAAATCTAATTTTCTTCACATTAAAAAACTAACCCTTTTTTTTTTTTTTTTTAAATAATTCTGCCCTCATGGAGAAGCAAGTAAATAGAGATTTTTAATTTTTCTTCGCTGAATATGTTTATATTTGTTATTCAAATTGCAAATAAAGTTTGTCAAGATTTTATCAAATGCAAGTCGGTATTTTTTTTATATGAATTCAATAAAGTGTGACGAGCATGCGCAGAAGGGCTCAAGAATTGTGTGTTGATGTCATAGTCAGGCCTACCTACGGTGAAAATGAGTTCGTCCAAGTGCTATAAAAAGCCGATACCAGAGTCATTCAAGGAGAAACTACCAAGGTTGCTCTAGTAACATGCTGTGTTGAGTCGTTTTGATGGAGTCGTTCGGGATCGTGTTGAGCCGTTTCGGCAGTTGTTTTGGATTGGGTCGTGTCTAATCGACGGAGGTGTTCAGGATCATGTTGGGTCGTGGATGAAATTGTTCAGGACCATGCTGAAACGTGGGGATGGAATTGTTTGGGACTGTTGAGTCGTGTATACAACATCGTTTGGTTTCCGTTTATTATCCAGTTGACTTGAGGGTTGTTGCAGTCGTGTGGTAACAATTTTTTTTATTATCTGTTTCTTCCCTCGTGAAGCAACATAAAGATTTGAATGATTGAAAATAAGTGAAATGATAAAAAATAAACATGTTAATATTTTTTCCCCCAATGTTTTTCTTTTTTATCGACAATAGAAACGAAGATGAATTGTTTCCTTTGGCCTTCAGAAATTATTACTTTCACAGTTTAATTAAACAGGATTTTTATTTCATTCAGAATTTGTTTTTAGCGGCATTTTATTTTTATTAGGCCAAGAGTGTCGATCCATCATTCACTAGTAATGTATAGGTTTATAATCATTGATGAACTTTGAAAATCGATTATACAAAGGGCAGTTGTCTGGGCATGTCCAACTAAAACTCTAAAACTACAAACCAAACACCCACAAAGTTGGTATTTTCTTGATCAGCGTGGCCCCAGATGAATATCTAAAATTTAGAAATTATTATTCATTCTTTCACCCTGAACTAGCACAGATTTCGTCACTGTGTGCGTGGAAAGGGATCTGTTTTCTAGCCACCAACTAAAGAGAAGTAACTTTGATTTTGTTTTCAGAGAGTTAATTCTCTTATGCTGACTAGAGTTGTGTGTGTGTGTGTGTGTGTCCAAAGAGAGAAATGGGCTGGGCATAAAAGAAAGGGGGTGAGAAGAGGGAGAATGGGAGAAAAGGGGGGATAGAGAGAGATAAAAGTTATGCTACACTTTTTCCCCAGGAAACGCGGGGTAGCTCTGCTAAACATGTCACAGAAAGAAAGAAAAAAAAATCTCACAATTTTTTCAATGAAAAAAGTCCTACTTCCTTTAAATACTATAGACAATAACAACAATCATTTATTGGCACTACATGGGTACATATCAGTAACAACAATGATAATGCATGGCTATCCCTATCACAGGTCAAGCGATCATGCAATTGGAGTCTTGTATGAGAAGCTATGTAAATATTTTAGTAGTTAAAAACGGAAAATTCCTATGAGATCAGTTTGATATTTTTATGCATTTTACATACCAAATAATAAGAACCAGAATGAGCTAGTACATAAATTTCGACAATTATTAATAAATTCCTATAAATGAAGAGACTGGTGACTATAAACAAAAGCAGATGTATATTTCATTGAGTGATTTTTTTAAATTTTTATTTTAATATGGGATTTTTCTTTTTAGAGAACTTGTACTTCAATCATGGCCATAATTAGAATCCTTTCAGAATTAAACATTTTAGAAGCAATAACAGGGGGAAAAAAGAGATCTCTGCTGATTGTAAAACTTGCCTCCAGTTATAAACTTCAAATGTTAAATCTTTGGAGTTGTTGTAATAATGGCCGTGTGATAATATTAAAAGACACATTCATATAAACTCTTTTTTTATTAAATATATACTAGCAAGGATACTCCTTAAAACCCTTTAAAATACTCCAAAGAAACTCCAAATTTATTAATGGATATCTAATAACTATTGATAAAATTTTGCAAAAATTGAAGGTACCTGAAATGGAATTTTTGTGGCAAGAGTTGAGCAATCTCCAACAACACCTCTCCTGAGTTGGCGTCGTTAAATACCAGTGGAAAGTTGAGGTTTAGGACAACTGGAAACAATGCTGAGATAAGCAGAGAGCACATACAGTGCCTAGAATTCCCAAATGAACACCCATCTGGTACTAGCCAGGCTCACTGTTGCTTAACTTCAATGATCTGATGAGAACCGATATATCAACATGATTATGTGGTACATATATACGTATATAACAGATATGTAAACATATACACATACCTAACATATAAAACCTTAGGACAGTCCGTGTTGAGAGAGGATTATTTATACTAAAATTTAAAAGGTTATCCTGACAAATGACTGTATAAGGAGATCTTAGACTCTTGATAGTATTGTCAAATTATGTGTTGATTTGAGGCACAGGTTCAAATCCGGTGCAAGCCTCATTTTTCACTTTGTGATATTATTTGTTTATTTCCAGTCACGTTTTTTTTTTTTTTTTTTTTTTTTTTACAAAGACATCACCACATTATCAAGGCCCAGAGGCCACTCAAGGATAAGGGTTAAAGAGTGTACAGTAGAAATTGGTCAATATAGTAATCATTAGTAATGAAAATTTGGTAAATTTAATAACTTATATGGAACGGCTCATCAAGAACTTATTTACTTTAGACTTGAACACATCCATATTGTAGTCAGCCGGAAAGCAGGAAAACGGAAGACAATTCCACAGGCGTGCAGTTCTAAGAAAGAAGCTTTGTTCATGGAATCTACGTTTAGGTTTAGGCACAGATAAAGAGTGGGGGAAATTATTGATAGTGTTTACAGCTAGACGAGTGTTTCTTGTGAAAGTTTGGCGAGGGGGGACCATAGATTGAAGCTCAGTTGAACACTTTCCATGAAAATAACGATACATCAGAGACAAACTCGCAACATCTCTTCCGTGAGATAGAGGTTGCAAGGAGGAGAAAAGGACATCTCCTACGAGGTTACGAAGTCTATTTTGAACTCTATCAAGGCAGGACAAGTCCTTTCTAGCAGCTCCTGCCCAGATGTGGCAACAGTATTCCATCCTTGGACGTACCTGGCTCTTATATAGGTAGAGAATAGCATCAGCAGTGAGATATCTACTGGATCGATAGAAAGATCCCACCATTTTTCCAGCGGCTTTGGCAACAGATTTGATATACGTGTTCCATTTAAGATCAGGAGTAATGGTCAAGCCCAGAAGCTTGTCAAAACTTGAGGCCTCCTGAAGACGAGAGCCATTCATTTCAATTGATGACAAATGTGGATTAGAATGTTGATGATGTAAAGAGAGAAGCTTGGTTTTAGATGCATTAAAAGTAACCAGCCACTCCTTTCCCCATTGTACTACGTGCTCAAGATCAGAGGAGAGAGAATTGGAGAGAACTTGGACGTTTACTGACTTAGATGTGCTACCATAAATGGTTGTGTCGTCAGCATAAATGTCTACAAATGATGTAAGGATATGATTTGGAAGATCATTAATGTAGATCAGGAAAAGAGTTGGGCCCAGGATGGATCCCTGAGGGACACCGGCATTAATACTGTGAGCTTCTGATTTTTGCCCCTCAACTACTACTCTTATGAACCTATCAGAAAGAAATGATTTAATAATTGAGAAGACTTTTCCATTATTATCGTGGATTAAATAAATTGTTTATGTAGTGATATTACTCATGCAAGCATTAGCATCAACAAAAAAAGCAGCATAGTACACCACACACACGTTCTTAAGTCTAATAGTCTTAAGTGTTTCTCATATTCGGATATATTTTTTAATTTGGACATGGAAAACTCATTTTAAAAAAAAACTAGGGCACATCTGAAGTGAAGAGTGCCTTTGTTCAAGATAGTTTTGTGTGTTGTATCCTGCTTGACAAACGTAGTCATTTGACTGTTTCCTGTTTAAACTGATTCCAAGGCTTAGCTTTAATAAAACAAGACTATCAAGTTACATAGCTGACAGATTGTTTAACATCACTCCTCATATATAAGTTCTGAAATTCATCTGGTATTCAGTAAAGTGCTGTTACTACAGACAACAAATCTTGGAGAAGATGCACCATTCCTCGTATAAGCCAGTGTTAGAGGATCTGATTTGGACTTCGAATACCATGTTATTCTGAATATTTGGTCAGACTTTATTTGTAGGGGTAAAGTATCCTCATATCAGGTTATCCTGACAAATGACTGTATAAGGAGACCTTAGACTCTTGATCGTATTGTCTAGTAGGCATTCAAATTATGTGTTGATTTGAGGCACAGGTTCAAATCCTGTGCAAGCCTCATTTTTCACTTTGTGATATTATTTATTTCCAGTCACGTGGATTAAATAAATTGTTTATTTAGTGATATTACTCATGCAAGCATTAGCATCAACAAAAAAGCAGCATAGTACACCACACACACCTCTCTCCCTCCCTCCCTCTCTCTCATATAAAATATATACATATATATATATATATATATATATATATATATAGTCATCCACATACAGTACTGTTTCGCTGTATCATAGCTCATCAGTGTGGCTAGACAGGCAACTACTTCAAGCCAGGATCGAAACTCGACCGCCCGTATGACAGTCAAGGCTTCTAACCATTACACTAAACGACGGCTGCTGTGCGAGTAGTGAATTAACGATGTTTTGACATCGTCTGAAATACCTAAGCTCTATTTGTTTACACAAAGATCATCGCTTAATATGCTAATGGTAATTCGTGTATCACTTCTCAATATGCTCAACTCAAGATAAGGAGCATTATAGTCATCCACATACAGTACTGTTTTGCTGTATCACAGCTCATCAGTGCTGCTAGACAGGCAACAACCTCAAACCAAGATATATGTGTGTGTGTGTGTGTATGTGTGTATGCATAAGTATATATGTGTATGAGTATGTGTTGCTGTGCAATAGTTACATGGACAGACTGGACTGGATTTCTGTCAGAGCTACTACATCATTTTCACTAATACTGTTGGGAAAAGTATTAATTTGTATATCCTCCCTGCAACTATAGATTAAATAGTAGGATAGACTACACTCTCAAGCCTTGCTTGTGCAACTAGCCTAAGAGAAGGAAAACTCAGAAATGGCACTCTTCTTCTCTGTTTATCTAGTTGGCCTAAACTCGAACAATGCTGGCGCAGAAGAGATAGTTGAGGATTATGCAATCTTTGTTTCACTATAAACACCCACGTAGTCAACTTAATGTACAGTATCCATTGTCGCTCAAGAGTAAAAAGAGGCCAAAATAGGATTGACGTCAGGCACGATCATTAGCGTATTCATAAAAATATGTCAGTCTAATGATATAAATATATGTAGCTGTGCTATGCTTATTATGCTGTTAATTGGGAAGAGTTCAACTGCTGGGAAGGCAGCTTATTGGCCCCTTTTTCGTTTTCTTTTTAGTCTTGTTATTGTTTGTCAGTTACATGCATCTGATTTCCATTGTTGGGCATACACACACACACACACACACACATACAAGCAGGAAGAAAGACCCGACGTTGCCCGAAATTGATTGATGCTCAACGAATATTTCACTCCCACCCCATATTTTCAATTTTGTATTTCAATAAAATTGGTGAAGTCTTCCATTTGTCAATCAAATCGAGAGTTGGGGACCCATCGTGGTGCATCGGGAGTTCCACATGCCTCCTTGCAGTGACTTAGTCCCACAATACAGTGTAGTCTACATTGCACTGTAGAGAATCCACTGTTGATTTTATAAAATTATTTTTATATATAATGACTTGACTTAAAGTTTAAAATTCAAGTCAAGTATCATGGTTAAGTTGTGCTCTAAACAGAAACCTTCAGTTCAAACGCGTCCCTATCATATCAAAGAACATACTGTTGATTTTATATGCCAGGCCTTTCTGCTTGTGTGGTAATAAAACTATTCGAGGCTGTATAAAGTATCAACTTTGGTCAAAATCGCCTGTCCCTTCTTTCATCGAATTTTTTTTATTATCGATATTTATCGTAGACATTCCAATACAAAACCAAAGAACACTGCCAGATACATGAAGTACTTTCGTGTGAAATTTCATAAAAATCGGCCCAGCCATTTCGGAGTCCATAAGAAACGAACTCATACACGGACAAAGTTCCTTATATATATTAGGCTTCGAAATGCCCTGGCATATATAAAAATTTGCATTACGCTATATATATATACTAGCAAAATTACCCGTCGTTGACTGGGTTCAAAAACAGTCTACAGAAAGTGGACTCTGATTTATGAAAGTATGATAGGTTATGAAAAGAAAGGTTTGTAAAGAGATAGCTTCGAATTTGGCGGTATCAAAACCAAAGCAAAATATGATGAAAGTAAAAATAAAATGGATAAACTCCATAATTTATTATACCATACCTGTTCAAACTGAAACATTTATCACAATATTCTGTAGATCTATATTAAAAAACCTTGTTAAACTTTGTGACATATTTCCATTCTATGGAGGTCAGGTGCGAACGAACACCCTATAATTTTATTATACCATATTTCTTCAAACTGAAACATAATTATCAAAGTATACCTACGCAGATAAATATGAAAAGTCTTTATTAAAGTTTGTACCTATTTCCATTCTATGGAGGCCAGGCGCGAACGCAGACCCCACAATTTTATTATACCATCCCTATTTAAGTTAAAACATACTTATCAATTACTATGTACATCTACATCAAAAACACTTGTAAACGTTTTTTTCTTAATTTCCATACTTTGTGGACCAGGCGCGTACACAGACCCCACAATTTTAATGAATCATGATTATGCCAGATCAAACATACCCATTCCTGTGTTTCGATACATCTACCACTATATGTGATCAGTTTTCTATAAAAGTCAACCATATAGGAGCCTATTCGTGACCAGACACACACACAGACGTTCAGCTTTATATTATATATATATATATATATATATATATATATATATATATATATATATATATATACAATTATCACGTAAAATTCATGTTAAAATATTCCTCAGTTTTGAGATTGAGTTATGGTTGAAGAAACTTCTATTTTAATTGTTCTGATTAGTCGTCATGTGCAATTTACTCACCAACCCACACAACTAAATTTCTGTCTATTATTATAACCCTCTTTCACTGTATGTTTGACTCTCTTCCCCACTCTTATTTTATACGATTTTATCATTCTTGTATTTATATCACCCACCTGCCTCTCTCTCTCTCTCTCTCTTTATTAACATTCAAAGGTAATAAAACCAACTAAAACAAAACCGATAACCATTAGTCGCGTGCTCTCGTGTAATGAATGAATGTGTGAATGTAAGATTGACATGAAATTCTTAAAGATAAACTAAAATGACCATAGAAATGGGCTGAAATGACTTAAATAAATAAAAAGTAAATGACTTAGAATGACTTTAATGAACTTAAGGATGAATTGAATGACCTTAAGAATGACTTGAATGCTTAAAAAATAACTGGAATCGTTCAAAAACAACTTGAATGAACTGGAGAATGACTTGAATTGCTTTGAGACTGACTGGTTGTAAAGTGGGTGATCATTTTACATTAAATTAATACAGAAAAGTGATCCCCCCACTTTATATTACAAAGTTACAAACATAAGTACAGCATGTAGTAAGAACAGATACTACACTTTGATCTTGGTCAAAAGGCCAAGAAAAGGGTATTTATTTGCTCCCCCACCGAGCAAATTAGGCACAAGGCCGATTTTTAATGTGAAGAGTGAAGGGGAAATGGGGACCAATTCCCCGGGGAGTAGGGGAGCTGGATAGTGACAATTGGTATGAAGGGTTGCCACCACATTGACCAAGGTCTGATATGTGGGGTTGGTATTTATTTGCTCCCCCACCGAGCAAATTAGGCACAAGGCCGATTTTTAATGTGAGGAGTGAAGAAATGGGAACCAATTCCCCGGGGAGTAGGGGAGCTGGATAGTGACAATTGGTATGAAGGGTTGCCCCTACATTGACCAAGGTCTTATATGTGGGATTGCCCCCAGATATGGTTTTTGCTTGCAGTATCTGGCAGAACAGATACTACACTTTGAAATATTAAATCCTGGGTTTGTATTACTGTACACATAGATTCGAAAAAGTTATCAAAAAACAAATATAGAACAAATAAATGTTATCAAAGGCAAGATAAGTTACTTTTCTACTTAACTGGATATATTTTTTGTGTTTTTATTCAGTGTAACATGTTTATTCAGCTCGAAAAACATGCAGTGTTTACCGATGTATTGGAAAATTCAAAATGGCGGCCGACTCTCTCTCGGAGAGGGTAAGTTTGGGAAAAGGTATTATAAATAATAAACTAGATAAAATACTGTTAGAAATTCGCTCAATATATGTTACCATGACATAAGTTGACATATATTCGGTTGATTTTTAATAGTATTTTGTCTAGTTTATTATTTATAACATCTTTTCCCAAACTTACCGTCTTAAAGAGACAGTCTGGCGCCATTTTGAATTTTCCAATACATCGGTAAACGCTGCATGTTTTTCGAGCTGAATAAACATGTTACATTGAATAAAAACACAAAAAATATACCCAGTTAGGTAGAAAAGTAACTTATCTTGCCTTTGATAACATTTATTTGTTCTATATTTGTTTTTTGACAACTTTTTCGAATCTATGTGTACAGTAATACAAACCCTTAAATCCTTTATTCATGTTAAAAATACATTGAAAATCAACACTGAACAAAAAACTTAGGCACATGGCCAACTCAAAAGGGGAGGGGGGTTGTGGGTGTCATTGGTCATCCTTGTCACTCCAGAACTAAACAAAATCAAAAGTTTCTCCCAGCTAGTACCTTTCACCATAATACCGCATTCACCCTTTCATACTGGGGGACATCCTACTTAACTCCCAATTTTTAAAACATTTTTTATTGACGTGTAAAAACAAAAAAAGATAACAATAAAAATGGTACAATAATTCATTTGTGTCGAGAGCGGGGTGGGGGTGGGGTGATTAGTAGGACCCTCCCAACCCCATCTAGTAGATAGACTGCCCGTTCCACTAGGTTTGTAAAAGGAACCTGGCTTCTGCGGGTCAGTCTCTAAGTGGGAATGCCCTCTAGGTGGGGGTACTTTGATCCCAGCCCAAAGGCCGAGAAAAGCTTAAAAAGAACAGCATCTATTAACAACAGACCTTTGATCTTAACCAAAAAGGCCAAGCACAAAAGTGTTACAGACCGACGGACGAACCGACGGAGTGACTTATAGAGTCGCTTGCACGCGACTAAAAACAAGATATTGGAATAGTCCATTATAAACACTAGGGAATATCACCACGAGTGTTTATGATATTTAATCCAGAGATGGAGAAAATATATATAGAGAGATCATATTAGTTAGATGATTATATTGTTGGCATTGGTTTCCCTTATATCTTTTTAATTAGAATCGTTTTGTGGGAAAGACCACCTGAATGCTATTAACATTCTAAGTAAAAGTGTTTCTATGAAATGAACTGGATTCGAACTAAACACACCCAGATTATCAGTCAGTGTCGTTAACTACTGAACCACTATCAGCTTCCAGAGGGTCCCAGAGGAAGATATAGCAAACCAAAAGAAATTAATTTTAGAATTTGTCCTTTTACATGTGTTGTTCCAAAAGTAATGTCTCCTATTTTTATTCCGCCCGAATAGATCAAAGGGAATTATAAATTGCATTATTATAATGACTGAACTAGTGCATTCATGACCTGAAAGTTTCATCTCTCTGTTGCAGATATTGACGGTGTGAGACTTAAAAAAAAAAACCAGCCCCCGTTATGGATGTGCATCAGAAGCAAAGATGCGTCATTGAGTTCCTGACAAAAGTGCATTGAGAATGGTGGTGACTATTGTAGAAAAACAAATTCTGAAGCACAAAAGGTCACTCATTTTAATGGTACCACTTCTGTCTTCGTAGCTCTGAGTTAAAAGAAAAAAAAAGAAAAAAATGTTTTTACTTTTGGAACGGCCCTCGTATTTTCATAAATTTAGCTTTGCAAATTCACTTCCCAATTCAAACAGTTTTTCCCAAGCTCATTGTGTGACATTGTGTGTCATTTTTGTTTCTCGTGTTCATCATATGTAACAGGTCACATGAGATAAAAAAAAACGTGTACATTATATAATGTTAATGTTGTGTGTCTACTTCTAAATACAAGGAAGCTGTTTAGCAAACAGACTGCTGATCCCATGTATTTATTTAGATTTGCGTATCTAAATATATGAAATTATCAGTTTGGATTTTGTACCAATGTTCATCACTCATTTCCCTCATGACTGCAAATTTTTTATCATCTGCTTTTTGGATTATTCATACTCTCACATGTTCATAACAAGCAGACGCACACACACACTTAGAAACGTTAATTCCTTACAATCCCTTTCCCATACAAGAAACGTTTCTACTCTCTCTCTCTCTCTCTCTCTCTCTCTCTCTCTCTCTCTCTCTCTCTCTCTCTCATTATTTCCATGGCGGGTGCTTGACCCCCAAAAGAAAATTGACTGGAAAGAAGACTCTTTTCACTGAAGATGTTATCAATGAAATAAAATTTATTCCTAAGTAGAATGCTGGATAATCTATAATATAAATCTTACCTGTCTGTTTAAACGTATGTATGTATTATGTATGTATGTATGTATGTATGTATGTATGTATGTATGTATGTATGTATGTATGTATGTATGTATGTATGTATATCTGCCTAAAACTTTCAACAGAGGCGACGGATTTTCACGAGATCGGTATCGTTTTGAAGCCTGGCCTTTCGGACGACAATTATCGGAAAATTGGCTAAAAACATTAATTTCTTCACCCTCAACTGAGCACTTTTCTACAAAGAGAGGTCGCTTTTTTCGCCGATATTTTCGAAAGTCATCCTCACTTTTCGATTGACTAGCCTTCATTAAAACTTTCGCCACTTCCGGTTTGGCGATGGGCGCAACAGCAAAGACGTCACGATTTTTTTTTCACGTTCTTTACTTCCTACTCAGTATAGGTTCGAACCTGCCTGCCTACTATCATTTTTTTTTTAGTTTTGCTCAACACACACCTCCAAACACTCAGGCAACGCCGGGTACCCAGGCTAGTAATAAAATAAAAGCAATTATTGAATAAAAAAAAAAAAAATTTTTAAAGCACAAATAATTAATGAGATGTCCGTTTGCAAAGCAAGATGCAAATTAATTTACCTTTTGACATCGATTTTTTTTTTTTTAAAGAGGCATTCAACCTAGGCACATTGAACTGACTTCCCCCAAAGGAGGAAGTTTCTAGGAACATCAAATTGACAAGCGGTCTCTAGTTGCATGCATACCCCGGCCAGGGGGAGATGGTGACGTTAGATTTTTGCAGTTTTTGAAGGGAGATATCGATGTCCTCCTACATACAGCGCCTGCTATTCCCAAATGGTTACCCATCTTGTACTGACTAGGCTCAACGTTGCTTAACATCAGTGATCTAATGAGGCTTGGCCTTCGGGATAAGATCAAAGTGTAGTATCTGTTCTTCAGATGCTGCACTTCAATTTCTTGTTCTCTGTCAGTGAAGAAGAAATCCTTCACGACTGAGACAATTTTTATTTTTGTTCCTTTTCTCCACATTAAAAAAAGACCCTGGTGTCTAACTCTGTCCTGTGGGGAGGCATTGGAAAGAGGACTGAGTATGTTAGAAAGTTTTCTATCTTGAATAGGAAGTTTGCTTTTAAATGTCCTTGCCAGTACTACGAATCACTCAGCTTAATAAATATAGAGATTATTTTGTATGTAAACGGGGGAATCGATACTATTCCTTTACAACCTATTCAAAAGAAAGCTTGGGGAAAAAGGTTTTAAAACTGGAAGTAGAGATTGCAACTGCAGATATAAGTATACCAAACTTGCATGAACAACAATGTCTTTTTGAATCGAATGAACAAAACAATAGTATTTTTTTATTATTTTACTTATTTAAACATGGCATCTACCGAGGAATTTAGTTGGTTTTGAATAAGATTACATCTGTTATTTTATTGCATACAACTATTAGAGCATGCATTATATAATGTTATATCAGGATTCATCCAGAATATCATATTGAACTTAGTAATTCTTTCTATTCAAAAATATCTCTCTCTCACACATATATATATATATATATATATATATATATATATATATATATATATGAGAGAGAGAGAGAGAGGATTGTTTTGAATTTTTATTTATTTTTTGGTGCAAGTCTATAAATGGGCCACAAGTAATCTTTTTTACTATAAAAATCTGAAAAAAATCTTTATAATGTACGTACTTGTTACTGCATGAAAATGTCATATTCCAAAAATCACGTAAATCGATCAAGTAGTTTTTTTTTTTATTTAAGAAAATCAAATATTATCGGACGATTCATCAAAGAAAAAGCCAAGCGCCATGTTGTTTGAGAGATAACGCAACTAACGACCCCAGGCGGAAATATGGGTCAACAAGGGCAGTACATGCAGACCATCGAATATTTTATCAATAAAGTACTTGTTATTATTTTTAATTTTTTTTTTAAGAAAATGAATTTTTACGATTTCTAAGGATAATAAATAAATAAATTGACCTCTTTTAATAAAGAGAATGTGTCTTTGAGTTTGTATTACTGTACACATAGATTTGAAAAAGTTGTCAAAAAACAAATAAATGTTATCAAAGGCAAGATAAGTCACTTTTCTACTTAACTGAATAATTTTTAGTGTTTTTATTCAATGTAACATGTTTATTCAGTTCGAAACACATACAGTATTTACCGATGTATTGGAAAATTTAAAATTGCGCCGGCTTCTCTGTTGAACACGGTGTGTTGGGGAAAATTAGTTAAAAATGAAAAATATACAAAATACTGTTAAAAACCCACCGAATATATGTCAACCTATATCACGGTAACATATTGAGCGACTTTCTAACTGTATTTTGTCTAGTTTTTTTTATTTATAACCCCTTTTCCCAAACTTACCGTGTGAAAGAGAGAGTCGGGCGCCATTTTAAATTTTCCAATACATCGGTAAACACTGTATGTTTTTCGAGCTGAATAAACATGTTACATTAAATAAAAACGCTAGAAAATTATCCAGTTAGGTAGAAAAGTAACTTATCTTGCCTTTGATAACATTTATTTATTATATACTAGCGAGGGGTACCCGGCGTTGCCCGGGTGTTTTTCGGGGTATGTGAAAACAAAAAGGTGCCCATGAAAAAAAAACGAAGCCTTCACGACGCGCAGTTGGAAAATAGTAAAGTGTTAAAAAAAAAAAAAAACAGGTGCGCGTTTTTGATTGACATGACGGCGATAGGTATTCAGTAGTAAGCATTTTGTGCGGGACAGTTTTGAATGAAGTGAATAAATCGGTTTGTTTGTTTTTAAAAACCTGCTCCCTGTTTATTAGGAGGAGCGAAATGAAAGCTACAGTCTGATATGACTAAGTTGACATTGAACAAATGTTACTTAGCTCTCTTGAGACAACTGGCTTCCGGTTTGGCGATGGGCGCAACAGCAAAGACGTCACGATTTTTTTTTCACGTTCTTTACTTCCTACTCAGTATAGGTTCGAACCTGCCTGCCTACTATCATTTTTTTTTTAGTTTTGCTCAACACACACCTCCAAACACTCAGGCAACGCCGGGTACCCAGGCTAGTAATAAAATAAAAGCAATTATTGAATAAAAAAAAAAAATTTTTAAAGCACAAATAATTAATGAGATGTCCGTTTGCAAAGCAAGATGCAAATTAATTTACCTTTTGACATCGATTTTTTTTTTTTTAAAGAGGCATTCAACCTAGGCACATTGAACTGACTTCCCCCAAAGGAGGAAGTTTCTAGGAACATCAAATTGACAAGCAGTCTCTAGTTGCATGCATACCCCGGCCAGGGGGAGATGGTGACGTTAGATTTTTGCAGTTTTTGAAGGGAGATATCGATGTCCTCCTACATACAGCGCCTGCTATTCCCAAATGGTTACCCATCTTGTACTGACTAGGCTCAACGTTGCTTAACATCAGTGATCTAATGAGGCTTGGCCTTCGGGATAAGATCAAAGTGTAGTATCTGTTCTTCAGATGCTGCACTTCAATTTCTTGTTCTCTGTCAGTGAAGAAGAAATCCTTCACGACTGAGACAATTTTTATTTTTGTTCCTTTTCTCCACATTAAAAAAAGACCCTGGTGTCTAACTCTGTCCTGTGGGGAGGCATTGGAAAGAGGACTGAGTATGTTAGAAAGTTTTCTATCTTGAATAGGAAGTTTGCTTTTAAATGTCCTTGCCAGTACTACGAATCACTCAGCTTAATAAATATAGAGATTATTTTGTATGTAAACGGGGGAATCGATACTATTCCTTTACAACCTATTCAAAAGAAAGCTTGGGGAAAAAGGTTTTAAAACTGGAAGTAGAGATTGCAACTGCAGATATAAGTATACCAAACTTGCATGAACAACAATGTCTTTTTGAATCGAATGAACAAAACAATAGTATTTTTTTATTATTTTACTTATTTAAACATGGCATCTACCGAGGAATTTAGTTGGTTTTGAATAAGATTACATCTGTTATTTTATTGCATACAACTATTAGAGCATGCATTATATAATGTTATATCAGGATTCATCCAGAATATCATATTGAACTTAGTAATTCTTTCTATTCAAAAATATCTCTCTCTCACACACATATATATATATATATATATATATATATATATATGAGAGAGAGAGAGAGAGGATTGTTTTGAATTTTTATTTATTTTTTGGTGCAAGTCTATAAATGGGCCACAAGTAATCTTTTTTACTATAAAAATCTGAAAAAAATCTTTATAATGTACGTACTTGTTACTGCATGAAAATGTCATATTCCAAAAATCACGTAAATCGATCAAGTAGTTTTTTTTTTTATTTAAGAAAATCAAATATTATCGGACGATTCATCAAAGAAAAAGCCAAGCGCCATGTTGTTTGAGAGATAACGCAACTAACGACCCCAGGCGGAAATATGGGTCAACAAGGGCAGTACATGCAGACCATCGAATATTTTATCAATAAAGTACTTGTTATTATTTTTAATTTTTTTTTTAAGAAAATGAATTTTTACGATTTCTAAGGATAATAAATAAATAAATTGACCTCTTTTAATAAAGAGAATGTGTCTTTGAGTTTGTATTACTGTACACATAGATTTGAAAAAGTTGTCAAAAAACAAATAAATGTTATCAAAGGCAAGATAAGTCACTTTTCTACTTAACTGAATAATTTTTAGTGTTTTTATTCAATGTAACATGTTTATTCAGTTCGAAACACATACAGTATTTACCGATGTATTGGAAAATTTAAAATTGCGCCGGCTTCTCTGTTGAACACGGTGTGTTGGGGAAAATTAGTTAAAAATGAAAAATATACAAAATACTGTTAAAAACCCACCGAATATATGTCAACCTATATCACGGTAACATATTGAGCGACTTTCTAACTGTATTTTGTCTAGTTTTTTTTATTTATAACCCCTTTTCCCAAACTTACCGTGTGAAAGAGAGAGTCGGGCGCCATTTTAAATTTTCCAATACATCGGTAAACACTGTATGTTTTTCGAGCTGAATAAACATGTTACATTAAATAAAAACGCTAGAAAATTATCCAGTTAGGTAGAAAAGTAACTTATCTTGCCTTTGATAACATTTATTTATTATATACTAGCGAGGGGTACCCGGCGTTGCCCGGGTGTTTTTCGGGGTATGTGAAAACAAAAAGGTGCCCATGAAAAAAAAACGAAGCCTTCACGACGCGCAGTTGGAAAATAGTAAAGTGTTAAAAAAAAAAAAAACAGGTGCGCGTTTTTGATTGACATGACGGCGATAGGTATTCAGTAGTAAGCATTTTGTGCGGGACAGTTTTGAATGAAGTGAATAAATCGGTTTGTTTGTTTTTAAAAACCTGCTCCCTGTTTATTAGGAGGAGCGAAATGAAAGCTACAGTCTGATATGACTGTCGACATTGAACAAATGTTACTTAGCTCTCTTGAGACAACTGGCTTTCGGCCAGTGGGTATTTATTTGCTCCCCCACCGAGCAAATTAGGCACAAGGCCGATTTTTAATGTGAGGAGTGAAGGGAGGGGGAAGGGAAAAAAGGGGACCAGCTCCCAAGAGGTGGGAAATGGGAGCTGGTTAAAGGTCAGACATGTGGGGTTGCCCCCACATCTGGTCTTTGCTTGCAGTATCTGTCGGAACAGATACTACACTTTGATCTTATCACCTGGGCCCCGGAGGGCGCACGGGCAAGTGGCCTTCGGCCAGTGATTAGAGTAGAGTTTCGCTTTTTTTTTTATATCGAAAACCGAATGTAACGCGTGCCGATGCGGGAAATGTCAAATAATTAACGTTTGAAAGTCAATAAAATTAAATAGACAGGCGAGCTCCATGGGTAACTCTGAGATATTACAATTTATAGATGATATAAAAAGGTTTAAGAAGTTGTGAACCGAGCAAGCGCTTCTCTGAAAGAAGCCTTTTGTGGACATCGAGGAAAAGCATACATACATACATACATACATTTTCGCTTTTATATATATATAGATTTGTTTTTTGACAACTTTTTCGAATCTATGTGTACAGTAATACAAACCCAAAAAGAGTTTTCGACATTAAAAAAAAAAACTAAAAGTAGTCGATGGTCTGCCCTCCGTATTATCTTTATTAAAAGTAACAAGTACGTACATTATACAGATTTTTTTTTCAGATTTTTATAGTAAAAAAGATTAGTTGTGGCCCATTTATAGACTTGCACCTAGCGATTAATTTCTTAATTTCGTTTCCTGAGCGATTTCTCTTATTATAAGAAAGGAGTTATTTGCCCTTTGTTTACATTTTTCTTCGCCCAAATCTTAGGGCCTTTTTTTTTTTTACATTTTTATTATTTAAATGTTAATTATTAATTAATAATTACTACGTGCATGCACATAGTAATTATTAATTAATAATTAATATTTAAATGATAAAAAAGTATATATATATATATATATATATATATATATACATATATGATAAAGAAAATTAAAACTGTAATTTGAACTTTACAATCAAAATTTATTGTTCGACTGAATACTCCAAAAACAATTTACAAAGTCCTTATTCTGCTGAGTTTCAAAGAATGCTATTCTTGTTATTCTTCTCATCAGAGGACATAAAGAAATCAGTAAATTATATTTTGTAGCAATGCTAGAATTTTAGTTAATGCATTAAGTGAAACCGCAATTTATTGTAATTATAAATTACCAAATAAAATTTTTAAAAAAGTGAAAAAATGTTGGATATGTAAAAAAAATATATATAAAAAACAAACCGTGCGTAATATTACAGCTTGCATGAAAATCCTCTCTCTCTCATATCTATCTATCTATATATATGTATATATATATATATATATATATATATGCATGTATTGGGGGTGGGGGATAACTGAACCAGCAAAACCAAAGCTGCCTGCTAGAACACTATATATACAAATGTAGAGGAGAGAACCGAAGCAGCAAATATACAAATGTAGGGGAGACAACTAAAACTGTCTGCCAGGATACTATATATAAATGTAGGAAAATTTTGGCATATTTCATTGGTTAAAAAAAATATAGGTTCTTTGTCACTAATTGTCATAAAATGTTAACCATAGAATAATACTATAATCTTCAAAAAGTCCGCAGATTTTCATGTAGTTTCGTCCCATAGAAAAAAAGATATGAGCATTTCAATAATCAATTTGGCTACGAGTATATATATATAATTTCCCTAAAACCTCTGGCCTTGAAAGAGGGGGAGACTAAAACTTACTGCTATGGTTTCAAATTATCTGAAATAACAGCAAGAGCAGACTTGATTCCAAATATTTCTCAAATCTTATACCTCCTCTTTTTTGGAAATTGGACACGATTATGAATATCTCCTGTATCAAATAATCTTTATATTTACTTTATGCATGAAAACCAAAGAGGGAAGATATAAGAGATGAGAAATATTTAGAATCAAGTCTCCCCTTGCTGTTATTTCATATCATTTGAAACCATAGCAGCAACTTTGCCAGATCACTAATGTGTGTGTGTGTGTGTGTGTGTGTGTGTGTGTGTGTGTGTGTGTGTGTGTGTGTGTGTGTGTGTGTGTGTTTATCCTTCCTCCCACGAGCAGGATGTGACACAAAGTTAAGTGAGATTTGAAGAAATCCTAAAGCGTCCTAAAGGAAGAGCACTCTCCCTGCAGAGAATGCCTAGGCAGCCCATTCTCATTTCTCGGTAGGAAGGCCTCAGGTGATTAGTAATAAACTAACCCCTTCTCAAAGAGTAAGAAGGCAAAACCTAGTATGGTGGACTTCCTAGATTTGAACATCACACACGACCATACACGCCAGTCAACAGGGAACAAATCATTTCAACAGTGACTTAGACTCTGACAGCTTTATGGGGGAGGGAAAATCCCTAATTGAGAGATTGTAGAACTGTTGCTTAAATCATAGACATTGTATCTAATCCAATTAGACACTTTACAAAGAGCACGACTTTGCTTTGATAAAACCCGCCTATATACTCTAGTGTTAATGTCTCCCTTTGAACAAAACAAAAACCTAGAGAAACAGGAGGACTAAAGTTTAATTGTTTTGATGACACATGCTATGGCCTGTGATCCAATAATGATGGGGGGGGGGGTCAAGGTCACTGTATGTACCCAGTTGCAAGTTTGAACACCAAAGAGAATTAACTTGTTCTATCTCTGGTTTCTTATTTGTTTTCTTTTTTCATTTATATTCATTTTTTCTTGGGGTTTTTTTTTTTTTCCATTTTTTCCCTTTTATTATCCATTTTATCTTTTTTATCCAATTTATTTCTTTTTTTTATCCAATTTATTTCTTTTTTTTTATCCAATTATTTTCTTTGTTAACCAATTATTTACTTTTTTATCCAATTTGTTTACTTTTTCTCTTTCCCCTCTTTTTCTGTTTCCATTCCTTTTCTCTTTTAAAAGCTTTAAAACAGAAATATGTCACGATGGGGTGGGGTTGAAATTATACATTTTATTGCATTATTCAAAGATTTTTTACCAACACAAGCCATTAAAATAGAATTAATTTGTGACAAAAATGCTCTTTTAAGGAAATTTAGTGTTACAACTGAAACTTGCATTTCTCAAGAATGCTATTATATATGCAAATGTTCTTTTAAATCTCAAATTTTAGGAATCTTTGGTTTATTTTAATATTAAACTGCTTACATTATTTACATGTTTTAAACTGTTTTAGTTTTTCTGATTATTACTATTTTCCATGTAATTAATGTTTCATCTCAGAAATATTGTCAAATATTTATACAAAATTCAAAATAATCTACATTCGAAACGTACATATTGCAATGCAATGTCTGTTACATAGTGTTAAGTGTTGACATTATGTTGAATAAAGATGGCGGCGTAGTTCAGATCAGATCCTGAGTGTAATTGGCAGTAACCAAGATGGCGGCCAAGAATCAAATGCGGTCCGTGATGTAGTTAACGGCAAACTGATTGAATCCAAAATTCAACAATTTTTATAGTAACTTTGGAAGGTTTTCATTGGTTGGTTACCACAGCCGGTGGTTATAAAAACGATTGGCGAATTAATTGGTCTCATACCCCCATTAGGAGTCAAAAACATTTTACACATAGAAAAAAATATAAATTATCATCAGGGTTATGGAGTCTGAGTTAATGCCAACACCCTGCTTTCAGAGTCTGGCCTAACACCCTGCTATAGAAGTTTGGGCCAACGCCCTGCTATCAAAGTCTGGGCCAACACCCTGCTTTCGAATTACGGGCCAACATCCTGCTTTCGGAGTCTGGGCCAACATCCTGCTTTCGGAGTCTGGGCCAACACCCTGCTTTCAGAGTCTGGGCCAACACCCTGCTTTTGGAGTCAGTAATAGAAGTTCCCTGAACTTACTCAACCCACTCTTGTAATCACACCAACACTAATTCCTCCTTGTGTTCCAGTTCACACATAAAAATCAACAACAGAAGTTGTCAAAAAATATCAATGATCCAAATGAAAACTATGCAAATAACAATCTTTATCTTAAAAATTCAGACAAAAATTAGATTTAATGTTGGTAAAGAGTTGATGATATTCCAGTTATCAGTTAGAAAATGTAAAGGTTTGCATTTATTTTTTTTATCTTTCCTTTTTCAAATTCCTGTAGGATTGGACACTGGACAATGATAGGAGGCATTTTTGTAAAAATTTCAATTATTTTTTTTTTCGTTTTTTATAACAAAGTAAAAAAAAAATAGATATAGAAAAGAAATCTAAATGACATTTTGGAGTCGGTGTAAGTATCTGGCATTGCCAGGAAGCCATAAGTAAAAACTTAAAAGTTTTGCAGCATATTTTTTAATCGCCCATTTCCTACTTTCTTTAGTTTGTTTTTTTACATTGTGTTCTATAATGGCTTCAGTCTTCTATTCTAAAAAAATTTCAAGCTCCAAATATTTGCTTTCCAATAATAAATAAAATAACAAAATTTCTTAGGGTCCCTTCCTGAGGCTAACACTTTATTTCTGTATGAGATGCATTTAACCATTATTTTCAAATGGCGTTCGGGCCTTGATAACTGCTGACTCCTCTGCATAAAAAAATAAATATCTGAGCATTCAACTAAGATTTTCCTTTACATTTTAAGCGTTGAGTTAGTAAAGCATTTATAGTTCATTTTTATTGTCGTTGTCATCCTCTTTGTATATATGTTCAGGGAAAAGAATGGGCTGGGCAAGGAAGAAAAGTAAGAGGGAAACAAGGAGGAATTTACAGGTCCACTCTCCTTTTGTCGGGGGACCAATATGTTACACTTTATCCCCGGGCAACATCAGATAGCCCTTCTAATATAACTATAAAAACACAGTGATATGAATACACGATCAATTTGCAGTTTATTTCCAACTTAACACTCACCCTTAAAATGACTTTTACATTTTTTCAGGTCTGCTGAAAATGAGCATTACATTTAAAACTTTTAAATCTTTTTTTTTTTTTTTTTTAATTACTTTTTCACCCCAAAGAAGGCATATTTCCACTTTGTTGTAGGAGGCTACTATCAGGGACATGGGCATCAGGGGTACTGTGTAGGGAGTTGGGCAGTAAGATGTCGGTTCACGTTGCACTTGAACTTCTGCATGTCAGTACAGTTGGGAAAGCAGGGACTCGGCAGGGAATTCCAAAGTTTAGCTGTCCTGGGGAAGAAACTACTTGAATAGAAGGCTCTCTTACATCTAGGGGGTCTCTACTGTGAAGGGGTGGGATTTAGCTGCTTGTCGAGTTTGTCGGGGGGGACAAGTGTTTGCAGTTCGTCAGAGCATTCACCGTTAAAGTACTTGTAGAAAAGGCAGAGGGATGCAACATTTCGTCGATGGGACAGGGGCTGAAGTTTAGATGGCAGTTCAGGACCTATCAGATTGGTGACTCTCTTTTGAACCTTGTCTAGGAGCGAGAGACTAATGGTAGATGCACAAGCCCAAATATGACAACAATACTTCATACATGGGCGAATGGTGGCCTTATAGAAGTATAGGATACTTTCGGGCGTTAGTATCTTTCTAGCACAGTAGAGAGAACCTACCTTCTTCACAGCGGTCCTGGTAATACTCTTAATGTAATTGTTCCAACTCATATTTCCTGTGAACTTTAGGCCGAGGAGTTTAAGGGATGTATTTTCAGATAAAGAGTCATTGGCCATTATTATTGGTGGTAGAGAAGGTTTCTTGTAATTATTGAAGGAAACGAGTTTAGTCTTGGCAGCATTGAATGTGACCATCCATTTATGTCCCCATTCCACTACTCATATTCTAGTGCTTCTGCCATTTCTTTAGATATGTGTTCATTTGTTTTCCTGTCGTGTCTGTTATAGAGTGTGGTGTCATCAGCATATATACCCATCTCACAGGCAATTTTGTCAGGGAGGTCATTTATGAATATTAGGAATAACAGAGGTCCAAGGGTAGACTCCTGAGGCACTCCCGCATTTATATTGTATTGTTCAGATGTACAACCATCAAGGACAACCTGGATTTTTCTCTTCTCTAAGAAGGATTTAATTATGTCATGTATTCTTCCAGTGATACCATATGATCTGATTTTCCTGAGAAGACCTTCATGCCATACCCTGTCAAAAGCCTTAGATATATCTAGAGCTACCGCTCTACCCTCCCCCGCTTTGTCCAGTGACTGGTATATACGTCTGAGATTACAGTTAGGATGTCTGCTGTTGAACAGGCTTGTCTAAATCCATATTGTTGGTCAGTCAGAAGTTTAGAATCTGTAAGGTGATGAACTAGAGTTTGGTTAATTATTGTCTCAAATATTTTGACGAAAAGTGAGAGGAGGCTAATGGGGCAATAATTTACTGGGTCAGTTCTTTCGCCAGAATTCTTAAAAACTGGTACTACAGAAGCAGTTTTCCAGCTGGCAGGAAAGCAAGATTCATTAAGGCATTTGTTGTAAAGTTTGGAGAGAACTGGAACTACTTCGGCGGAGCAGTTTTTTAATAGCACAGCTGGAATGAGATCAGGTCCACATGCTTTTGCAGTGTCAAGATTTCTTATGATAGCACGCACCTGAGAAGGGGTGATTTTCAGATAGTCTAGTGTGGCATCTGTCCGCAAAGGAAAGTCAGGGAGGGGGTAGTTGGCAGAGTTCAATGTGGAGTTGGAGGAAAACCGACTGACCAGCATGTTAGCCTTTTCTTTGGAAGTTTACGAAAAAAACAGCACAACAAAGTGTCAGTTAGGAAAAATAAACAATGTCTTAATATTAGGAAAACTATTTGCCGGCGACAGTTTTAAATGTGATATTCGTTTTCACCAGACCTATTAAGGTTCTCATTTTAAAGGTGAGTGTAAAGTTGGAAATAATCTCGTATTCCTGTCTATTTATTTGTTTGCTCACAATTTGATTAATATATACGAAAAGGTTCATTACTTTCCTAATTAATTTTCATACTGAAAACTTACTTGCATAAACTTTATTTCATTTATTTCTATATATAGTATGATTCTTGCAAAATATATGCTCAATAGGTAAACTCATTTGCATATTACATTAAGAAAAATCGATTTTACTAAATAGCTGTATGTTAGTTACCATTTATAGTGAGAGATTTGTTTTAAGTGTTCTATTTAAGATTGTTATTTAAAGTTGATTTATATTGATAATATATTTCATTTAATTTATTTTGAATTATTATTACCGACATTGATTTTTTTAGAAACCAGTTTTGAGTTATTTCCCCTGGGCGCCACATTTGTCTTCATAACTCTTTAAACTGCGGCAAATTACATTTTATACATATTAGAAAGTGCCTATACAAAAAACTTCAATAAAGTGCCATTATGAAAAAAAAAGGCAGTGAAAAAGTGTCTTTACACAACAAAAAAAAAAGCAGTGAATGGAATTTCATTTTTATTTTTTATTTTTTTTGCAAGTCACGCATGCGTTTAAAAGAGCTTATTTTGCAACGTCATTACGTCATAAGCACTCATGGCCATGTGGACAAAATAGTGTGTCCGTAAGTTTTTGCCGTTCCCCTCTTTCGGGTTTCACATTGGAGCCTGGTCACCATAGCTCATTTTTTTTTCTTTTTTTGGTCACATGGGTACTCCCTGCTATTTTGATTGAGAAAAGTTGTTTCGATTCATTAATTTTTTTTGGGGGGGGGGTCAGTGCACGGGAAATAAAAAGTGATCAATATCCAGAGAATAGCTTCTTTTTGCATACCTTCTATCGAAATATCTGGAGAGGGTGTCACTTACTTCTTTTTTTTTGGGCAATTACATTTACATGTTTTTATTTGTTCTTTTATTTTTTAAATTGTTGTGGGGGTATTGATGTTGCCCACGATAAAAGTGATCAATATCCTTAGTATAGCAGGTGTGTTCCAAACGGAACTTTGTCGACCTGGGCAATGCCAGGTATCTATGCTAGTTATATATATATATATATATATATATATATATATATATATATATATATTGGATGTCTTCAAGTCCAACATAACCAAATTCCTGATGAACCGCCCCCTTAAGTAAGACACTTTATCAAATCTCCAATACTAACGATTACTACGATACTATCCCATTGATTACTGTACACACAATAACCCTTATTCCCGAGTGGCTTTAGGGCCTTGATAAGTGGTGACCTCCATGTAAAAAAAAAAAAATATACATATAGTCATCAACATGCAGTACTGTTTCACTGTTTCACAGCTCATCAGTGCGGCTAGACAGGCAACTGCCTCAAGCTAGGATCGAAACCCGGCCGCCCAAATGACATTCAAGGCTTCTCACCATTACGCTACACGGCTGCTGCTGTGTGGGTAATGAATAAACGATGTTTTTGACATATATATATTACAGGCGCTGCTCCCGTGGGTAGAACTGCTAACTGTCAACGCGATGGTTCTAGGTTCAATCCTTGGCTTGGGAGAGGTGCTAGTCTAGAGGTGCTGATGAGTTGTGATACAACGAAACAGGACTGTATGTTGATGGCTACAAATATATATATATATCACGCCCCAATTGAAATGAATGGCTCTTGTCTTGGAGAAACTCCATGTCTTGACAACTTCTGGGATTGATCTTGACTCCTGATTTGAAATGGAACACATACATCAAATCTGTTGCCAAGATCGCTGGAAAAATGGTTAGATCACTCTATGGCACCAGTAGGTATCTCACTACCGATGCAATCCTCTTTCCCACAAAAGAGATGTTGCAAGCCGGTCTCTGTTCTATCGTTAATTTCATGGCAAGTGTTCGACTAAACTCCAATCTATGGTCCCCCGCTTGCCAAATTTTCACAAAAAATAATTAACTACAACTGTTATATCTAAACACAGAGTCCATGAACAAAGTTTCTTTCTGAGAACTGGCCTGCTTCCCTACTGATTACAATATGGTAACCTTCAAGTCCAATGTAAACAAGTTTTTGTCGAGCCGTCCTCATAAATAATCCAATTCTACTCAATTTACACCATTAACGATTACTACACTACCATCTTCCATTTATTAACCCTCATCTTTGAGTGGCCTTTGGGCTTTGATAAGTGATGACTATAAGTTTATTTGCAAATAAACTCATATAAGGTTATTTGCAATCAGAAAACAAATGTTAAACATTTTAAAATATCTCCATCATAAGTTTTAATAATACTTTTTAAGCTTTACAAACTCTAATATTCACTTAAAGATATTTTTTTTACAGAGACCAGGTTATTTTTTCTCTCGGCACCAAACAGATTCTAATCTATTGATGATTTGTTCCTTGTTGATTGAATTATGTCTCTGGTCCAGTGCGATTCAAGGATGGTCATCATCCCAGGTTTTATCTTCTCCCTTTGAAAAGGAGTTAGTTTATTGCTAATTGCCTGGGGCACCTCTATCGAGGAATTCTGATAGGGCTGTCTCGGCATTTTTTTGCAGAGCAGAGTGCTCTTCCTGTGCGGTGCTGTCTTTTCAAATCCCACTTTCCGATCCTTGTGTCACATCATCTCGCTGTGAGAGGGAGATAAATAACTTCACTTAAAAAATTTTCCTGTTAAAAGTCTTGCATAAAAAAAAACCGAAGAATCCGGGTCAAAGAATGTACACTCCTTTTTCATCTGTTACTTGAACCCAATGTTAACTACTAACCTACATTTTTTCCCTTTTTACTGTCGTTATATATATATATATATATATATATATATATATATATATATATATATATATATATGCTTAGTGACACCCTTGTGAATATTGTCTTTCATCAGACATTATTTTGGGTTACAGATGTCAACCTCCTCCCCACTGCTTATAACGAACATAGCCAGCATTTATTTAGGTATACAGATGTTGATATTTTTGCACCAAACAATCATTTTCTCTTTATTGCTATCATTGGATATTTTCACTTCATTCTTGTGCCTTCAAACATGCAGCTCGGGTATCATCTATCAGATATCATCTGTCTCTGGTTCTTATTTTCTAAATTCATTTGAAAAAAAAAAAAAAAAAAAAGCGTAAGATATACCCAAACATTAAATCTGAAATTTAGAGCACGTCTCGGTGAAAATCCCATTGACCTATCAAAAAGCAAAATGAATGTTTCTTTAATATAATAATATCTTATTTAGAGCATAACAAATTGTATATTCCGAACACTCGATGAATATTGAACTAACAAAGGCGAGCCATTGTTGCCATGTGACTTTTTTTTTTTTCAATGTTTGTTATGTCCACGAAACTGATTTCTTTCTTTCAAAATAGAATAAAGAAAAACTTACCTAATGTCAGAATTGTGGAGTAAGATATATATCGAGGTAGTAGCTTGTCTAGCCGCACTGATGAGCTGTGAAACAGTGAACAGCAAAACAGTACTGTATCTGAATGACATATATATATATATATATATGATGATTGCAACGTCTTGTCAGACGAGTGCCACTCCCTCAGACACTTAAAGTCCAGGAGCCAAAATGCCTGAGGGAGTATCTATACAAAGATTATGTTACAGAGTCTTAGCTTTGTACGACAGCTAAGTCTCTCTCTCTCTCGGTTCAAAATGTTGAGATCCAGCAACAAGCAAGAGCAAGATAGCCAGCAACAAATTAAACTGCAGACCAGCTTAATGCGGGTACTGGTCTTCCGCTTTATGGTTTTTTAAATCAGAGATTTGCTTCTCCTAGAAAGGTTGCCTTCACCATGGGTTACGGGAGCCCTCTCTACCCCAATACACATATACACACACACAAATATACACGGTGCTAGTTGGCCGTTGACTCAGAAAAAGAGTTCATTCGCCCTTTATATATTCGTTATATATATATACACACACATACAGTAGTTTCGCTGTTTCACAGCTCATCAGTGCGGCTAGACAAGCAACTACCTCAAGCCAGTACCGAAACCCGACCGCCCAAATGATAGTCGGAGTTTCTAACCATTGCGCTATTTGGCTGCTGCTATGCAGGCAGTGAATTAACAATGTTTTGACACTGTCCAAATACCTAAGCTCAATTTGTTTACACAAAGAGCATCGCTTAATACGATAATGGTAATTTGTATATCACTTCCCAATATGCTCAACCCAAGATAGGGAGCATTATAGTCATCCACATACAGTGCTGTTTTGCTGTGTCACAGCTCATCAGTATGGCTAGACAAGCAACTACCTGAAGCCAGGACCGAAACCCGACAGCCCAAATGACAATCGGAGCTTCTAATATATATATATATATAATTATTTACTATAATAATTATTAAATACCTACAGACACTAGTGTTTCATCCTTTTGGGAATCATCAGTGCAGGGTGTCACGATTAACACCAGTCAATAGATTCGAACCCGGCAACAGAAGCCATCTAACCGTGAGAAATGTAGTTGCATTTTAAACCTTTATTTTATTAAATTTCTTTTTAACGTCAGTCAGAGTGATCTAATCATATGACGATCTGTGCATAAGAGCTAAATTGACCGACGTTTTAATTCAACAGAAAGTGCTCAACGATAAGAAATGAGTTTCTTAAAGGAGCTGACATAATTATTTACTATAATAATTATTAAATACCTACAGACTCTAGTGTTTCATCCTTTCGGAAATATATATATGTATATATATATATATATATATATATATATATATATATATATATATTACAAAGGAGTCACGACTTATCAAGGCTCGGGCGCCACTCAAGGATAAAGGTTAATAAGTTAACAGTAGTCAATGGGACAGAATCGTAGTGATCGTTAGTAGTGGAAATTTGGTAAATTGGATTACATAAAGGGACAGCTCATCAAGAACTTGTTTACGTCGGACTTGAAGACGACCATATTGTAGTCAGCTGGAAAGCAGGCAAACGGAAGAGAGCTCCACAGGCGTGTAGTTCTAAGAAAGTAGCTTTTTTCAAGGAATCCACGTTTAGGTTTAGGCACAGATAAAGAGTGGGGAAAATTATTGATAGCGGTTTTAGCTAGACGAGTATTTTTCATGAAAGTTTGACAACTAAATATTTTCGTTTTACTAACCAAATAGAAAAATTACTAGCCAAACCCATATGATTTTTGGAATATGATATCATCGTTCTGTGACGAGTACGTACATAAAGATTTTTCTGTACTTTTTTTAATAAGGGCAAGTCTAAATATGCACAGAATTTTGTTAAGATTTGAAGGTTTAAACATTAGAATTTCTTTAGATGTTTTTTTTATATAGACTTCGTTAAAAAAAGAGTATATTGTTCTATTAAACTTATTGTTTAAATAAATTGAATTTTCCTGTTTTTATTAAATAAATAAATAAAGGTTGAAAAGACATTTTTCGCTCGGTAATGAGCTTTGAAAGATTATCCGTGAAAAAACACAATCGCTGAAAGATAACCGTTTTATTTGTAGTTGGCACTTAGAAAAAATCACTCGCCAATGCGACTGTTTCACTCACAATGATAAGCCCTGTAATAAGTTACCACTTACTAAAGCCAAAAGCCACTCAGGTTAATAAGATGGAGAATATCATGATGTGTGTATATTTTTGAGATAAGGTTTGATAAATATTTTTTGTATTATTTGGACTATTGTTGATGAGAACAATAGTCCAAACAATCCGAATAGTACAAAAATATTTATCAACCCTTATCTCAAAAATATACAAACATTATACCAAAAAAACGATACGGACCTGTATTTATACAAAAAATAGACGGTTGCATTGGAGGAAATGCTATTTGCATTTAGAATTATAATGACTATGTTCGTTAAAAAAAAAAGACAACGTTTCCCACCATTCATCAATAATATTCAGTGTTGATATATGCACCTGAAGACGATCGGAGGTTATATCGGCTGAAACGTTGGGAGAATGTTACATCTACTGATACACGTTATCGGTTTTATAGGAACACAAAAATGAGCAGAGAATGAAGTATAAACGTTAACAGGTTTATTCAACGACTTACAGCGCAACATGGGAAGATAGGAGCTGATGATTAAAGTTTATCACGCGAGACATTTGTTTACCTCCCAATACTGTCATGGCGGATCTCTTTTTTTTTTCCCTCCCTTATTTAATCCACCGTAGTAGTTGGTTCTGATTCCATTAGCCATAATCAGGTAAAAGTCTTAAGTAATTCATAATTGTATTTGTAGTATCGATGTATTGAGGATTGAACTTCCACCTCCAGAATATATCACTTAGAACCGATTATTATTTAGCACTTATATCCATTGAAACAGCAAAACTTTTTTTTTATATATAAATAAAACAGTAGATTTGTTTGCGTGTGAAAATATTTAACCGGTAAATTTTTAAACTATTGGTCACATGGAAATAGTAATCATACACCAAGGATGATTTATAACGAGTAAAATATTTGTTTGGGTGGATGAATAACACATACAGAAATATGTCGGTAAGTTGAATTGCAAAATGTACATTTTCAGCTTGCCGACATCTTTTTATTACTTTTGTGCATGCGCAAATTCATTCATAGTTTAAAGTGGCTTAATTTTAAAATCTTTCTTATCTATCTGTCGATAGCTTAAAAAGTAGGGAATACAGCTGAAGCACTAGCTGATCGAACACAAGTATTTTTGTTGTTGTTGTTGTTTGTTTAACTTTTGAAATCAGTAATATATGTATTAGGTACAATATAATATTCAATAGAGAATTGGCTCTGTAGTTATGAATATGAAGTGTGCATGAATTAAAATATATTAATTGGCGAATAAATAATGTAAAGAGTAGGATCTGTTTTATTCATTTTTCAAAGGAGGAAAAAAAGTCCTTCTATACTGAGGCATTTTTTTTTTTAATATTTTTGTCCAAATCCAGTGTACTTTTTTGGGGGGTTGCTGGGTTTTCGTTGCAACTCCCCCCCCCCCCCCCGCATTAAATATCGACTTCCAGTTTAACTTTTTCTCTCGCTGGGAAGCTACTAAATAGGAATTATTGAAAAGTATTGAAAAACTAAAACGTCATTGTTTAACTTCCGCTTGATAATAATATCGAATTGTTTCCCACCAAGTTTTAAAGAAGAAAACCAAAAGACTAGATTATTGTGTACAAGTGCAAGAGAGATGGAAAAAAATATCAAACCTGAAATTCCATTACTTTTGTTTGTTAAAATGTTTAAACCACAAAAAAGAAATTGTTTGTTCAAAACTGACTTAATCATTCGAGAAAAACAATTTTTTTTCTAAACAGTGGATTCTTTCACGATTTTTTTTTTATGGAAATCGCTCGAAACAAGGCATGAAGCCATTTGATGTAAGAAGCTAACAAGAACGAAAGCTGATTATTGTAAAGACAGCAAATGCCTATTGACCTTAGTCTTGAAAAGGTAGAAGGAAAAACAGTGAGCAGGAAGAGAGTTCCACAAACTTGCAGGTCTTGGAAAGAAGCTACTGGAATAGGAAGCTTTATTATAATGAGATATTACAATAGTGAATTGGTGGAGACAACTAGACCAACCAGTCAAACGAGCTGGAACAAAGGAAGCAGGGAATAGATCAGACAATTCTGAGGAACACATGCCGTAATAGTATTTGTAGAAAAGACTGAGACTAGCATCATCACGTCTGTAAGAGAGAGATTGCAGTGAAGAATAAAGGGTGTGGCCAATCAAATTACAGATGCGTTTCTGCGATTTATCAAGAACCTTTGAATGGGACAGAAATTCACGAGTCTCAAATATGACAACAGTACTTCATACATGATCTGACGGTAGATTTGTAGAGATAGAGAATAGCTTCAGGTGTGACAAAATGTTTAGAGTGATGGAGAGAACCGATTTTACGAGAAGTAGGAAGAGCAATGGATTTAATATTTATTACATAAGACAAAATTTTCTTTTTTATATACTCCATAATGTGAGGTGTATTAAAAATAAGGAAAATAAAGCTGAAACTCAGTGGTTATTTAATGAAAGCAAATAACAATGTAACGTTCAAGATGCGGCAATCTATAAAGATTACGGCCATGGAAAAGCGCAAGGAAAAAAATCTGTTTAGGCATTAAAATCGTTTTGTGTTGTTTTTGTTATATCTCTCTATCTCTACAATTATATAAAAGTCACTTTGTGTGTGTGTGTGTGTGTGTGTGTGTGTGTGTGTGTGTGTGTGTGTGTGTGTGTGTGTGTGTGTGTGTGTGAGAGAGAGAGAGAGTTCCTCATAGATTCCGAAATGGCTGGGCCTATTTTTCCCAAATTTCACACAAAGCTAATTTATATGTCTGGCAGTGTTCTTAGATATGTTTTGTACAGAAATTAATCTGATAAGTATCGAAAATCGAAAAAATCCAATCTTAAAAATAGTCTTTCTTCTCTTATAGATGAAAAAAATAAGAATTTTTACAGGGGAATATTTTACATTACACTGGTGTAACCTTGGCCGGTGTAACATAAAATATTCCCCCCCCCCCTGTAAAAATTTTTCTTCAATAGATGATTGATTCTGTAATAATACGTATGCAATCTGCATAAATTACCATACCATGTTTAAGCCTATTGTACGACCGGGCGACGCCGAGCAACCAGCTAATATACCTATAAAGTTGAGTTGCTTAATTTTTAACCCTCTGTCCGTGTTTCAGACGGTAATGATGCTGGAAAGTTAAATAACAACTAAAGCTGGAGCGCTAGGTGTATCAGAATTTTTGTAGGAATTTTTGACACCCCTAACACGAAACTGCAAATAAAATATAAAAAGCTCGTAATTTCTCCTTTAAAGGTGGGTTATTTATTTTCTTTATGGATTATACTTCCAAAATAAACTATTAAAGTTGTATAAAAAGTAATAGAAATATTTAAAAAAAAAAAATAGTAATGAAATTAATTAAATGTTACAAGTTCAGTATTTTTCAATTTTTAAACTTTAAAAATCTATCCAAATTTTTCTATTGGCTCTATTTTTACGCTATTTTCAGGGTCAATGTGAAATTTTATGCTCTTTCCAATAAACTGAATATAATATTTTAGACAAACGTTTTTGTTTTTAATTCACGCTCCCCCCCCCCCCATTTTCAAATGTCTATTAAAAAGTAAATAATTCATGTACCAAAGTTTTATATATCACAAATTGAAGATAAAAGATCAATAAATAATATATTCAAATTTAAGACAAAAAAAAAGTAGTGTTTTTTTTAGAAATTTACCTGTAAAGTCCGAAGTTTAAAACCTTTTAAAAAAAAAAAAAACACGTTGTTTTTTTTTTTGTTTTTTTTTTTTTTAATGAAACCTTGGTTCTTGCTCCTTTAATTGAAAAAAAATTAGGGCTTGAATTACATTTTTCGAGGAGTTATAAGCTTTGAAAGATAGCGGGTGGAATTATTCAATAGTTTTCACGAAATTTCTGACACTGCTACTGGAGCGCTAAACATTCTGGTATCAATTCTAGTGGATGGTACCCGAGTCATATTTTTTTATAACTTTTGAAATCATTGCTATATATCGAATAATAATCAATAGAGATTTGTCTATAATAATAAATAAGAAATCTGCATGAATTAAAATACAATATTTATGCATATTTTATGACCGGGCAACACCGGGTGGCCTGCAAATATAAATAAAGTTGAGTTTTTTCTGACATTGATATTAAAAGCATACTTTTTCTATTTAAAATTTATTAAAACGAACTCATTGTACTCAAGCATGGATATGCGAGCGACTGCATAAAGGTTAACTACTTTATATATTCAATTATTAAAAAACAAGCGTCATTTACTTATTCATTTTTTATGTTTCCTTATTAGATGATTGGTCTCATTTCACTATTGTGTTGAATTCTGGTAATGCATAGTTTTTACATTCTGCATAACTGCATAGAATTTAAGATGAAAACGTTCCAGCACCTGAAAATATATGTATGTACAGTAGAACCCCGGGATACGATAGCGTTTTTTCAGGTTACGATGTGGAATACAATGTTTTTTCATCCCCCTGATAACGGTATTTTCCTGCCTTACAATGTATTTTATAATATTATTTGATTATATACATGTATATTATATGCACACTTTCGATTTAGTTCTTAACTGGCAAAAATTGCTGCTAAGGTATCAAAATTGAAAACAAAATAGTTGACTTTGGTAGGGTAAGTTGAATAAAACATTACTTCTGATGTTATTTTTGCGCATGCTCAAAATTAAGTATTCATGGCTCAAAGTCGCTTAATTTTTAACCTTTCGTATCTATCTGTCAGTAGCTCAGAAAGTAATGACGCTGGAGAGATAAATATACAAAGATAAATAACGACTAAGGCTGAAGTGCTAAACGTTCAGGTTTCAATTCTGGTGGATGGTATCCAAAACATATTTTTTTTAATAATTTTTAAAATCATTACTATGTATTGGATAATAATTAATAGAGAATTGGTTTTATAATAATAAATAAAGAAATCTGTATCAATTAAAATATATTTATGCATATTTTATAACCAGGTAATGCCGGACGGCCTGCTAGTATATTACTAAATGAGGAAGTATTTCCATTAAAATCCAGTTAATATCATGCATCTAAACTTGAGAAAAGCATATTTCACTCAGTTTCATGTTTGGATAAACATCAGTTAAAATTCAGCCACCATTTGTTTTGTTTCGACTCATTCACATAATGTGGACACTCTTCAAGCTTACTTTTCTCAATTTTAGATGCATAATACTAACTTGATTTTTAATGAAAATGATTCCTCATTTAGTAATATATGACAAAAAAGAAACAATTTGTAATGCCTAAACAGATTTTTTTGTCGCGTTCTTTCATGGCCTCAATCTTTATACATTACCCAAGATTCATATAAGAGAAGAATAAGGGGGGGGATTTAATTGAGGTATCTAACATATAAAGCTATTTTTGAATGAACATTTCTTTTTCTTTAGCGTTGGTACATGTTCTTAAGAAGAAAACAAATGTGCTTTGCTTTAATTTCAATAGCCACTCCCCAAAATGAAAAATGTCAAAAAGGCATAGTAAAATGTGACCATCAAGATTGAAATGACTTAGCATATGAGAAAAAATATCCACATTTTACAGCAGTAGACTCTCAGCCATAAATCCCCTGGGGATACATATCTAAGAAGCCAGCTCTCAAATAATAACCCTAATAACTAGGGCTATGACAACAGAATATTCTTTTCATTGTTTTTACTCTCGGGTATATATCCGTCACAGTTAGACACAGTTAATTAACCGAGAACCACATCATTTTATATAAAAGCATATGAGATATCAACGGATATACACTCGAACGTCAAAACAATCAAAAGAATATGCTGTTGTCCTAGCCCTACTAATAATAGACCAGAGATCTAAGCCTGAGGACGAATATCAATACAAATAAAAACCAACACTCATTACATGTAAGATGTGAAAATCTATCACTTTAGTATTGGGTAAATAATTCCAAATAACCTTAAATAACCCAACATATAAAAAAAAAATATTCACATCACAATGCACTCATTTTAACAATAATGAACCCTCAGTTATATGTTCTCTTAAACATATGCATTAAAGAAGCCAGGTAGCAAATAAATAATAACCCTGATAACATATCGCTATGAACATACTCAAATATGTCATTAGGGATGTTAACCAAATCAGAAATAGAGCTCACGCTAAGATCTAAAAAAAGACTTAGCTCTTAAAAACGAATACCAATAGAAATTTGGAGAACTTAAAGAGAGATACATAATGCATAGAGCAATCTATACAGATGAGTTTAAAGATTAAAAAAAAAATGTTGGAGCAGCAGCCACTAGCGTTTATATATAGAGAAAAAAAGACAAACTATGAAGTTATCTAATAACACTTTTGCTTTTACTGCTGAAGTGCAAGCACTAAACATGACAATTGCTCTTATAAATGAATTACAAGAAAAACAATTTGTAATATTTACAGACTCGTTATTTCCCTCATTGCCATTGTGGAAACTGTTATTGGTAGAAATGCGTTCTCTGTGTGTTTTATAGATGGTGTTTCATTTATGATAAAATACAAATATATATATATATATATATATATATATATATATATATATATATATATATATATATATATATATATATATATATATATATACAGAAGGTTTTAACGATGCTTATTTAAAATTGCACTTGTTTAGGAAAACTAAAATAAAGAAGAGCCTTTACGGTGTACCTACTTGTCAAGGTATGAAGATGTTATATTCCAAAAATCATTTAAATTGATCAAGTAGTTTATTATTATTTTTTATGATTATATTATTATTATTATTTTATTTATTTATTTTTTTCCAAAAATCAAATTTTACGATTTTAAGCGATTAAGTGTTTTTAGCATATTGCTTCTGGAGAGATTATTAAGGGGGAGGTAATAAGTGATGAACTTTGAATTCAACCGAATATGGCGATTGGTTTCTCTCGCATCGAGCCAGTCATAAAATTTGATTTTTTTTTTTAAAATAAATAAAAAAAAAAAGCTACTTGATCAAATTACGTGATTTTTGGAATATGCCGACGAGTACGTACATTATAAATATTTTTCTGCATTTTCTTTACTTAAAATTTTCATTATAAGTGCAAGTTTAAATAAACATCGTTTTAAACGACCCTCATTAATGTCAGATAATTATTACGTATAACATAACACTAGATGTGTTTGTCAAAAAGGCTTTATAAATAATACTCATTTGTTCAAAATATAATAATTTCTTTTAGCAACTTAAAACCGCAGGAATAATCTAATACAAATACATTGATAAAAGGCTATATGCCTGTCTGTCTCCATATTTTTTAACTGTGTCTCCTCCGAAACTAAAAGTCGCAAAGCGGCGCTACGGACTTCAAATGATTGGATTTTTTACGGACCGTTCTTTTATGAATCTTTAGCTGGTTAAAATAGTTTTTAAAGGGTTAAAAAGGGGTCAGAATTAAAAAAAAAAAAATCGTTATACATTTTGTACATTCATCTTACTTTATTTAGAATTTTTAATCAGTTCATATGCGTGTCACGTTGGTACAGTGGTAACGTTACCAACTTTGAATGCTACAGTTTTGCTTTCGGTTTCGATTCTAGCTGATGGCACCCAAATACTTTTTTTTATTATTATGTTTGAAATCACGACTCTATAATAATATATACGAAATCTAGACAAATTAAAACATCATATTTAAGCGTATTTTACAACCGGACTAGTCTTATCTGTAAAACCCACTATGTCTGTCTGTCTGTTTCCATTTTTTTTTTTTTTTTTAACTGCATCTTCTCTGAGATGCGAAATCACAGAGCGGCACAAGGCAGATCAAACGATTGCATTTTTTGTGGACCATTTTTTAATGTTTCTTTTAGCCGCTAAAAATAGCTGCTAAGGGACCAAAATTAAAAGAAATAGGAACTTGAAAAGCGTAAGTAGACACAAAGTTCCCTTGTATGCATGCACAGATATGTATACATTTATATGTTAACGTTAGTTCATTTTTAGCTATTTCATATCCAACTGTAACAACTAAGACTGGACGCAATATATTTTGGTTTTGATTCTAGCTGACGACACTCAAGTCGTTTTCTTTTTCTTTTTTTCTTTTTAACTTTTTGAAAACATTACTATGTATTGAGTACAATATAATAATCAAGAGAATTGGCTCTATAATAATAAATACGAAATCTACATAAATTAAAAATATGGTATTTGAAGCGTATTTTATGACCGGGCAACGCCGGGCACTCTGCCAGTAATTCATATAATGATTATTAAAAGATGTCCAATAATATTGTAAATTTTAATGATCCTTAATTTGTACAATTTTTTTTTCTTTAAAATTTATTTTCTTTCTCTTTTTTTCTCTTTTAGGTAAGTAAGCCGCTTGCAGAAGATCAACAAGCTTTTTAAAAGTACATGGTTGGGTTTCGTTGCTCTTATTTCAGCAGAAGGTAAGCTTATTTGATCAGAAAACATAACCGCCATAAGCTAGCACAGCTTTTGTAAGTGGTGGTCGTATCAATTAAGGACACGTCTTCGACAATCAGTGCTGAAGTATGACATTGTTCATTCCTTGGTGGTAAACCCTCCCAGGCGTTTTCATTTCCCCTTTAGAATGGATTAGTTTATTGCTAATTACCTGAGACGCATCCATCAGGGAATGTTGATGTGGTTGTTCAGGTATATTTTGTAGGCCATAATACACTTAAGTGTGCTGAATTTTTTTTTTTTTTTTTTTTTTACACAGGAATCACCACTTATCAAGGCCCGGAGGGGACTCGAGGATAAGGGTTAATGGGTATATATTAGTCAATGTGATTATAGCGTAATAAACATAAGTAGTGGAAATTTTTATAAATACAGCACAATCACATTAACACACCGGTTCTTGCCAGATCACCGACGTTAGGCAACGTTCAGCTTGGCCAGTACCAGATGGGTGACGATTTGGGACGGTGAGGCGCTGTATGTACCGGGAGATGAAATACCAGGTTGAGAAACTGATGCGGTCTATCCTTCTCTCGAGGGTAGATGGGACTCTCTTAAGCCGTGGTAGGCACCCCGTCTAGTGATGGCGTCACAATAAAAAATACCTTTGATAGCCCTGGCGAAGCATCAAGTATTTAGCTACCGACAAGATTTGAATTACACTACAAACTCGTGTAGTGAGTTTAATCTCGGCTACGACAGCGTTGGGATGGATAGAGAGGACGGTTCATCAAGAACTTGGCTTAACAGAACTTCAGTTGACCTTGTATTTAACTTTCTCATAAGAAGGTAAATACGTAATGTTTGTAATTACAAGGCATTTTTAGTTGTTGGTGTTTTGTTTTGTTTTGTTTGTTTGTTTGTTTTTTGGAGAGGGCTTATTGTTTGTTTGTTTTTTTTAATTTTTTTTTTTCAAAACAAAACAGATACTAGATTTTGATTTTGGTCTGAAGCTTAGAAGAATTGTTCTAAATATACTCTATCATCAATATCGAGCTCGCTTCCCTTATAAATATAATAACTAATACATGTATGCAATAACTATCTTATGATAGTGTAGTATCTGTTCTGATACATTACTGCACTTTATCTTTTCTGTCAAGTAAAGGAGAAATCTTTCTAACAGTAAGTCAATCTAAATGTTTGTTCTAATCCAGAATCCCTCCTTTTGCTTGATTTTTTTCTCCACGTGTAAAAACTGATCTTGTGTCTCAGTCTGCCCGCATAAGGGGAGACAAGTAAACAGGTAATATACTTCGTCTATTTTGTTCTCTGTCAATGAAGAAGAAATCCTTTTAAATTGAGGCAATTTTAATACCAATCCAGAGAGAGGGAGTTGAATTTTCTGCACATTAAAAACCGAGTTTGTGTCTAACCTTGTCCTCGTAGGGAGACACGTAAATAAGTACTACACTTTATCCGTCAGTGAAGCAGAAAACTTTCTGGACTGAGGTAAATTTTATTTTTTTTGTCCAAATCCAGAGTATCCTTTTTTTTTTAGGAGGGTAAGGGGGGGGGGCTGGAATTTTGTCTAACTCTGCCCTCGTGAAGAGGCAAGTGAATAGAGACACGATGACAATATTTGTATCTTTCTATGAATGTGTATTCCCTCATGGGTTCCGGTACGCACACATCTTATGCTTTTCTCCTACCCCCCCCCCCCCCAACCCCCACCCCACGAAAAAATGCCAATAAATGGGCAGAAACAAAATGCAGTTTTTAAAATGTTTTTATTTTACACTGTCAGAAGAAACGAAGTTTCAATAGAATTCTAGTTGCTCATACATGGGGGAGGGTGCGTGTTAGCGGGTGGGTGGGGGTGGAGGTCGTAGAAAATAGAAAAGACGTCTAACTGCAAGAATCTTTGTGTCTGCCAAAGCTAAGAGAGCCAGACAGGGGGTTGGGGGAGACGCTATTAATCATGGTACAAACTGATAGGCATTGGGTGATAGACGGGGGAGGGAGGGGGAGGTTGTTTAGGAATTATAAACAGTCTGTGAGAACAGTCACGCTCCTTCTTCCAAATTGTTTCACGCGCTTCTATCTTGTCTACTCCCCCCCCCCATAACTTGCCCGTTGTGGTATTGATCTAAACCCTTCAACCTCCACCCACCTTCACTGTATTTGCCAGTAGTTCCGCAGATTCAGCCAGACTCTAGAAATGTTGATGGACCCTCAACAAAATATTTTGGTTCATTCAGGAACTTTGAATGAAGGCTGAGATTTTGCCTCAACTGTATTTGCTTATTCCTCTCCTATATAAATAAAGCATATATATGTGTGTGTATGTGCCTATGTGAAAATATATAACCGATAAACTCTTAAACTTTTCGTCACATAACACTGAAATTAACAGAAATAGTAATTATACACTAAGGATGATTTATAACGAGGAAAATCTTTGGATTGATGAATAACTCGTACATGCAAAATGTTAATTTCAATTTGCCAACATATTTCTATTATTTTTGCGCATGCGCAAATTCATTCATAGCTTGAAGTGGCTTAATTTTAAATCTTTCTTATTTATCTGTCGATAGTTCAAACGGTAGGGAACTCGGCTGGAGCGCTTAATGTTTTGGTTTTGATTCTAGCTGATGGCATTCAAGTCATTATTTTTTTTTACTTGAAATTAGTGCTATATATTAGGTACAATATAATATTCAATAGAGAATTGACTGTAATATTAAATACGAAATTTGCATAATATATTTAAGCTTATTTTATGACCAGGCAAAGTTAGCCCTCCACCCTTCACCCCGCTAGTCTGGTAATAAGATTGTGATTTTTTCCTTGCAAATGCTGATTAAAGTAGAATATATATATATATATATATTTTTTTAGATAAATGAACGAATGAAAAAAAAATCTTTGGAATGAATAAAGCGTCTTAATTTTACAAACTCATGAAAATGATTTCTGAGAAAACCAAAAAGAAAATGTTTTTAAATATGCACTATTTTAGAGAGGGGGTGAAGGGGGGAGAGAGAGAGAGAGAGAGACGGGTGTAGAGAGAGTGGGGAGAGAAGGAGAGAGAGAGATGGAGATAGAGTTGGAAATGTAAATAATGCATAATTATTTGACATTTTTATTTGACAAAATATTTTAACATTCTTTTCACACACGCGTACGCTCACGCGCGCACACACATACACACACACACACAGACGTGTATTTATTATTTCTACAGATAAATCTGTTTGTGCATCTATCCAGTGTTGTCCAGGAGTCCTTTTACTTTTCATTTTTGTTTAGCCTTTTCTCTTTTCATATTAAATTTGCTCAACCTAAGCAGAATTTAAATTTTATTAGATCTATTATATATACTAGCCTGGGAAGATATTTTCATGATGAACAAAAATTTGCTATACTGCTTCCATCTCTCAAAGGAGGGAGTAATGCCTGATAGTATGGTGCATGACAACAGAACAGATATTATACTATCCCCCCAAAAAGGAGTAAGTAATGCCTGGGAGGATGGTTGCATGAGAACAGAACACATACTACACTACCCCCTCTCTAAAAAGGGAGTAGGTAATGCCTGGGAGGATGGTCTCATGACTGAAATATAGTATAATAATAATAATATATGAATAGAATTCATAGGATAGTTTTGGCTTCAGACAGATACCAAATCTTGATCAGTAATAGATTGATACACTATTATTGTTATGAACCATACACCTATTCCATTCTGCCATACTATGCATGATAAAGCGGTAAATGATGAGATTGTCGCCCAAAAGAATGCACTAATTATGTATAACTGGAAAAAATGGGTTTTTTTTGTTTTTTTTAAATATTATTACATGAATGACCATTTTGAGTTAAAATCTATTTAGTATTGCGCATGTAATTTGAAGAAAGACATGTTTAGAATGAATAGATATGCTAGCATAATCAACTTTTTTTATATATAAAATGGTATCATGCTGCTTATGTAGCCATGAATGTTTCTGTATCTGCTCGAGGCGAAGAATGTATTCAAAGGCTTTTTTTTTTTCATGATGAAAATATAAAATTGATTATAATACATATAATTCATCATGTCATGATCTTTATAAAAAATGTTTAATTTATATTATTTTTATTCGAATTTTTGAAGAAATTGTTTAGGACGGTAATCTCATCATTTACCAAGCTGACAGTTTATATGAATTAATTTTTTATAATAGATGTTGTATTTTGATGCCAATGAACCGACAAAAAGAAGTTGAAAAAGAATCAATCAATAGCTATTAGAAAAAGCCGTTTCTATGATTTTAGGGATCGAAGGATTAATTGTCGTATGGAAAGGAGGGGGGGTGTAGTGAGATGTTTCGAAATCCACTCTGTTGTTGGATTGATTTTATCTTTTTCGAAACTTTGGTTGCTTCCGTTTTTTTTTTTTTGTTTTTTTTTTTTTAATCCAAATTTTTGTCATTTACATTTGTTTATTAAAATAATAGACAACATTATCATGCAAACGTTCTGGTCACTTACTTGAAGCAGAAAAAGACAACGCTATCTTTCATGCTTTGGGCATGCCGCATCCACCATTATAAATGTGGCAAAGACGCGTACATCATCATTGTATTCAGTTTAACGTTTGGTTTTCATGCTGGCATGCCTTGGATGGCATGTCAGCATGAAATTGACTTCCAAACTAACCTATCTCTGGCCATGTCTTTATTTATCCCTCAGATTCATTTTTATCACATTCTCCCATGTTTTCTTTTACCTTCTTCTATAAACTGACCATGCTACCTCAACTGTTCTACGTCTACTAATCCAAGAACTCTCATTGATTCTTTCAACGTGGCCATACCATCCAAGTCTACTTCTTCTGTACGTATCTCCCTATACTTTTAATCTTTCTCTGAGCTTGTCAAATCTGTGTGTAAGATTCACATTAAAAATCCATCATATCATTTCTCTCCATGCAACACATATCCTCAACTATCACTGGAATATCACTGGACAGGTTTCACTTCCATACACTCCCACATTGTGTACACATGCATAGGCTGCTTAATCTTATAACTAAAAGTGAAAATTATTAGTTTATATAAGGCTACCGATTTGTCAGTAGGTCAGTGTATTTTTGACCTTTTGATAAAGACGGAAGTGTGCGAAGAGGAGGAAGAGAAAGAGCTGACTTTTACTTAAAATCTAAAATGGAAGACTTGCATCAAATCTGTTACAGTAGATCCCCGGGATACGTTTTTTTTTTTTCTTTTTTTTTTTTTCAAGTTACGATATGGAATACAATGTTTTTCCGGCTCTTGGTTACAGTATTTGACCTGCCTTACGGTGTTATTTATAATGTTATTTGATTATATACATGTGTATTATATACTGTACTGTATTTTGTTACTAATTTTTAATGGCATATCGCGGGGTTCTATTTTTTTACAGTGGGGTCGTCATTTATCAAGTCCTGAAGGCCACTTGAGGATAAGGGTTAATGGGTGTATGGTAGTCATCGGGATAGCAGTGTAGTAATTGTTAGTAGTGGAAATTTGGTATGATTTGATTATTTAAAGGGACAGCTCAGCAAAGAACTTGTTTACATGAGATTTGAAGATAACTATATTGTTGTCAGCTGGAAAAGCAGGCCAGTGAAACAGAGTTCCACAAACGGGCAGTTCTAGGAAAAAAAGCTTAGTTCATGGAATCCATGTTTAGATTTAGGCACAATTAGAGAGTAGGGGAAATTGTTGAGAGTAGTTGTAGCTAGATGGGCGCTTTTGTGAAAGTTTGACAAAGGGGGACTATAGATTGGAGCTCAGACGAGCAGTCGTCATGAAAATAACGATAGAACAGAGACAGGCTAGCAACATCTCTTCTGTAAGAAAGAGGTTGTAGGGAAGAGAAAAAGGCGTCACCCACCAGATTTTGAAGCCCCTAATTGGATCATTCTACCGCTCCAGAAAGTACCTGACGCTTGTTCCAATCCTCTACCGCTATAATAGTCTGATACGGCTTTAAGACAGTACTGCTGCCACATCTGAGGAGGTGCCACTCAGAGCACCTTTTGTTGCCTTGATAGAGTACAAAATTGATGTTACAATCTAGTGGGAAGGATCTTTTTTGTTCTCTACAGCTTCTTTTCTCACAGAAGAGGCGTTGTTAGTCTCTCTCTACTCTATCATTATTTTTATGGTAGCTGCTCGATTGAGCTCCAATCTTTGGTTCCCCCCCCCCACTTTGAATAACACTCATAGCAAGAACTCATCTAGCTTTTATAACTTTCTTGGTGTATCTAAAGCCAAACGGAACTTCCATGAGCAAAGTTTCTTTCTAAAAATTTCTCATCTGTGGAACACAATACCAAGGAGCTACTACCCCGTTGACTACAACATGGTCATCTTCAAGTCCAATATTAACAAATATTTGTTGAGCTGTATTCTTAAGTAACTAAATTCTGTCCATACCATCCACTGTTTCTAGTTGTCTCATAGCATTGTACATCATCCAATTGATAATCTCATTAACCCTTATCCTCCAAAGGCTTTTGGCCTTGATAATTAATAACCCATTAGTATAACAACAAAGTTATGAAATGAGTTTGGTGGAAAAGAGGTTTATTATGGCATATTCCTCTGAACTGATTATTATTGTTCAATTTCCTTATTCATCTGCAATTTGTATTTTTTGGATTATTCCGACTACTGTTCTCATTTTGAGTGGTAGTCTTGTAACGTTTCAGCTGACGAAATGTCCGACCTTCTTCAGGTGTATCTTGCCAAACTTGGGACTATTTCTGTCAAATCTAGAATTTTGTATGGAATTTTGAACAGAAAACTTTTATCCTTGAGTGGCTTTTGATAACTGGTGATGTATTAGTATATAAAAAATTGTCTAAATTATTTTCATTTTTAACATGTTCTGCTGCATAGTCTTGTGGAGGTGTTGAGCCATTTTTTTTTATTGTGCTTGGGTATTTTCGGCTACAGAATCTGTACAGAATTTTGAACGGAAACTCTTTATCTTCAAGTGGTCTTTGAGTCTTGATAAGTGGTGACTCCCTTGTAAAAAAAAAAAAAATAAAAAAATAAAACCCCTTTATTTAATCCAGGGGTATAGCATTGTGAAAACAACACTAAAGATGACAACAATAGTCTAAATAACCCAGATAATACAAATTATCAATCCTCATCTCAAAAGTCTAGAAACATAATATCGTTTGCAATTGTTGGCTCGTTTCAATAGGGAGTCACATTTAAAAAATTTTATCCAATATTTGGAGCCGTCTATTTTATACATGATATTCCTGTTTTTCCTAATGAAGTAATTTGATGTCAGCAATTACCTAACTGCACCTTGAACCTACATCCTGATATTTTTCTTATTAAATAACCAATTTAAAGAAACAATTATCCTTCTGAAAGCTACGAAATCGCTCTGCTGGTCAAGCTAATCGTGCATTCTCTATGGGTTGTCCGCTTTAAAGGAGTCTATATTCAAGCAATTATAGGACTGATCGAAATGAACGCTTACCGCTTAGCTTGAAATCTTCAAAAGCTGTTATTTTTCTGCTGGTTTTCATATAATTATGGGTTTACAGAAAAAGGAACGCGAAAGCAATAGTTTATTCCTTATGTGAACATGCAATAAAATTCTTAAGGCACCTGTGTGTGTGTATAATTTGAGATAAGTAATGATATTTTGGCAAAAACAGAGACTAATGTGGATGTATTTAAAAAATTTTTTTTTTTTGCATTTTCATTCCAAACAAGGCACAATGCCACTTTTGTGTAGAGGTCTACTATCTGGAACATAATTGCAAGGATACTATGTAGAAAGTTGAGCAGCAAGATGTCCGTTTACATTACATTTGAACTTCTGCATGTCAGTACAGTCAGGGAAGCAGAAACCCGGAAGGGAATTCCAAAGTCTAGCAGTTCTGAGGAAGAAACTATTTGAGTAGAAGGCTTTCTTACATGCTTTCTGGCATCTGGGGATTTCTACTGTGTAGAGGTGAGATTTTACTGCTTGTCGGGTTTGTTGGGGCTATTTACGTTGAGGGGGTATGAGGGATTGTAGTTTGTCGGAGCATATACCATTAAAATACTTGTAACATATATATATATATATATATATATATATATATATATATATATATATATATATATATATGATGATTGGAAACAATGCTTAGATAAATGAAGATCACATACAGCGCCTTGAATTCCCAAATGTTCACCCATTTTAATACTGACCAAGCTCAACGTTGCTTAACTTTGAAAAATCCATATTCGTATGTGTGTGGGTGTAATCGGTGGAATGCAATTGACTATTGATCTCCAATCTATTCACAAGGTCTCTGCACTCTCAAAGATTCAGGAACTTTCTTAATTTTCAACACCAATGGATTTTGACCTCGTCGGAATTATTTACTATTTCTTCTGCCTTTGGAACAGACATTCTTGGAATTTTAAATATTTTGGATGTTACTTCCGGTTTGGATTTTTTTAAATGTTATGGATTACTCTATTGCTTCAGATCTTTATTCCTTGGATTATTATTCGTCCGACTTGGCTGGAATATCCCACAAATAATTGAATTTGATTCAACATTTTATTGCCTAGGCCCTATGACATCCTTCATCTATGCTTTTTAAATAATTTTTAATAACATTTTCAATGTATGCAAAATATGTTTATTGATAATTATTTTACTAACTACATTTTCCTCTGATGACGTCAGCCATTATTGAAAATCCATGGATTAAGGAAATAAATATAATTATTTTCCATATCTCGTTTTCAAACAATAAATTCCAGACTTAAATATATAATTTAATTATAATTCCTGCATTTATATTTGCTCTATTTTATATGTTGAGCTTTTCCTTTTTGGCGAGGATCGTCTTGGAAATATTATCTCACCATAATATTTAATAAGATAGTGATTCACTTTATTATCAAATCCGTGATTTAACTAATTTATACATGTATAAAATATACTATATATATATATATATATATATATATATATATATATATATATATATATATATATATATATATATTCTTCTTATTATATATCAATCTTTATATAAGAAGCTCAATGTAATTACAGAGCAATATAGAGAATAAATGACAAAGTTATATGCCAAAGGTCATGATGTTGACCATCTTATAATTTATTCCTTTAATTCAGTTGACTTATACAATTCTTGACAGTATCTGTTTCGTAGCGCAAAATCAATCACTTAATTATTATATCAATCAGTGAATCTATTATGACCTTAACTCATCAGAAGAAATAGCAACGATCAATCCGTCAAAAGGAATTGAAACGTGATTTGACATGATTAAAATTCGAAAATTGGAAGAGAAGCTGCAGTTACCTTTATATTTTTCCATTACGCCATATTGAATTTTTATCAAACAAAGTTATTAAACCATATATATATTAGCATGGGTACCCAGCATTGCCTGGGTTGACATGAAGTTCTTTTTGAAACACACCTGTATACTAATCATTTTCATCATGGGCAACGTGGATACCCCCACAACAAAAATAAAAGAACGAATGAAAACATGTAAATGTAATCGCCCCAAAAAAGAAGTATGTGATACCCTCCCCACCAGATATTTCGGCAGAAGGACTACAAAGAGAAGAAACTATTCTCCGGATATTGAGCACTGGAAAGGCACCCTCCTGCAAAGAAAAGATAATTAAAAATAAATCATTATAACTTTTGTTTCAATAAAAAAAAAAAAAATAGCAGCGAATGCAAAAAAAATCTACCAAAAATTAATTCCAAAAACAATTAAATGACATTTTTCGTCATTTTATATTTCTAATGTAATCCCCCCCCCCCAAAAAAAAATTGAATTTGTCATATTTTAGGGTTCGTTCTGTTTATAAAACACTTCCACTCCCACACTTTTGAATGGCCTTGTGCTTAATTTGTTTTGATAAATGTAACATTTTTTGAAAATGAATAAATTTTTCAGTGTAGTATTTGTTCTCTTCAAACATGGTACAATATCATAGGGTCTAGATTTAAGTGAAACGTCCATAGAATGAAAAAATTTCACAAATTCCTAGAAACGAGTTAGAGGTGAATCCCCCCTCCTCCTCATAACCAGGTATATTCTGAAACTATATTAGTCAAGATACTTAGATGAGTATGCTTCAGTTTGAACAAAACTAGTGAGATCTGTGTTCATGCCGGACATCCATCGAATGGGAATATTTTTTAAGTATGACAGCAATATACAACAGATAATGAACGCAATTGTAGAATTTCCACGAGTCCCGCTATTATATATTTAATTCTGTTGAACTGTTGGGTTTTCTGGAAAGTTTTCAGAAGTTTTGAATGAGCACTAAACAAATTTAAGTGTTCATGAATGGTACTGCTTTTTAAACTTTCAACATCTGTCTATGTTATCTAAGAACAATGTATTCTTGCAATATAAATAATTATTCTACCTATAGACTTATATTTGACAACTTTATTTGGCATTAAATAATCCATAGATGGTTGAGATGCCATGAACCAAACCAAACCAAATCAATATTTCTGCAGGAGAATAACAGTGGACTGATGAAATGGAGTGCCAAGCTCGAATCTCTTCGATTCTATAGTATCACCTTCCCTTTGGATGTTGGCAACCTTCATTCACATGGTTCTTCCTGTAAGTATCCGATTCTTGAAAGGAAACCAATGCTAGCAATAGTCAAACGAGTCAAAAAGTCGTACCATGTTGGTTCATACAAATTTAGTTTTTTTTTTGTTTTTCATGATCTCGGAGATCCCACATCTTCAGGCCTAGCAAAGAAGAATTTCATTCCAATAGACTCAGTCCAAGAATACTTTTTATATAGAAAAAGTTTTTTTTTCTCTCTAGCTTTTATCAGAGGGGGAAAAAGAGGAACAACAAAATTTCTATAAATTGGAGAGAATAGGGGAAGGAAAGAGTTGAGATATGGGGAAAGGTCAGTAGTTAGTCTCTCCTCTCTCCCTCCTTCTCTCTCTCTCTCTCTCTCTTTATATATATATATATATATATATATATATATATATATATATATATATATGTATGTATGTTTAGAGAGAGAGAGAGAATGGGCACTCAACTCACGTTTATGCAATGTTCACGACTTCCACTCGTTCGAACACTCTAGATTGTCTAATGTATTTGCCGAATAGTTCTTAATTCCCTTCATTCCTGTGGCAATTGTTTGATGGCCGTGAGGTAGAGGCTGTGCAAATGGAGCAAAAGGTGGCTGGGTTCAAATCCCTAGACCGGCAGGAATTGTCACTCCTACACTAATGATTGCGTAAGTAGGAAACACTAGTGCCTGTAGGTATAAAGAATAATTATTATTTAATTATATATATATACATACATATATATATATATATATATATATATATATATATATGTATGTAAATATTTTTTGTTCTTTTGCATACAATCTGCATTCTACCCTTGATGAGTCATTCCTTAATATTGATCACACGCTGTAATTGCTTCAAGCTTGAAATCTTTCCTCTTTTTTCTCTTTTTTTTTTTTTTTTTTGTAATGATGCTTGACTTTTTTGACCTGTAAGAGATTAAATACTTGAACCTTTGTGTATATTGATCTCTCAACCTTTCACACTAAAGCACCCTTTACTACATAAAGACTTTTTTTGTACAAAAGAAGGAAAAAAACAAAAAAAAACTCTCCTTTTAAAGGGATGATATTGACTTGTTCCTTTTCTATGCTGGAAATAACCCAGGGCTTTTGATAACCTCCACCACCTTTCAACAAAACGAAGACCCAGTGTTTTCTCCTACTCAGATTATTATTAAATACAATTGCATCAATATTGATCGTGATTGTGCTTTAAGGACAGCGTTCGTTTTCCGTTTATATTTTAATATAGCATTGTGGCTTTGGTTTGTTTCGCTCAATAATAGAACGTTTTAGATGTATATCCACCACAGATGTTATTTTTATTATTTTATTGCAATTGAAAACTATTTTCTTTATATATATAAATACAGATCCACATCCACCAGAGATCTCGGAGATCTCACGTTTTCAGGCCTAGCAGAGAAAATATCATTCTAATAGACTCAGTCCAAGAACACTTTAAGCATTCGTTTTCAGTTTATGTTTTAAATGTAGCATTTTGACTTTGGTTTGTTTGATTGAATAATTGACTGTTTTAGATGCACATCCACCACAGATGTTTATATATTTCATTGCAATTGTAAACTATTTTTTATTAATAAATACAGATGAGCATATGATTGAGTATCGTATTTTTAAAGTACATTTCCCTTCGTAGAAAATTTGCTCTCTCCTTATATTGTGCAATTTTCATCTTTTAAAAATCAAATCTATTTTAATAGATTGAATTTGATACTGTATTTATCAGCTTTGATAAATATACGAGAGACGTTTCAAAAAAAAAAGTAGTGCCTCCAATTTATTTTTTTATTCCTCCCGAATGGATCAGAGGAGATTGCAAATTGCATTGCTATGATGAGTGAACTTATGCGTCTTGACCTGAAAGTTTCATCTCTCTGTTGCAGATATTGACGGTGTGAGACTCCAAGGAAGCAACCCCTGTCACAGACGTATGTCGGAAGCAGAGATGCGTCATTGAATTTCTCTGTACAAAAAAAAAAAAAAATGAACCAATAAACATCCACTGGTGCTTGTTGAACGTTTATGAAACTGATACACTTGATGTCAACACAGTTAGGAGATGGGTTTGTTGATTTCAGAGGGATGACAGAAATGCGAGTGACAAAACGCGCTCCAGACTTTTGCGGCTGAGGCATCAAAAGACGGCTGGTAAAAGTGCATTGAGAATATCAGTGACTATGTAGAAAAACAAATTCTGGGGCAGAAAATATTACTCGTTTTAATGGTAATGTTCCCGGCTTCATAGCTCGTCAACGTTTTGGTTTTTTGATTAAAAAAATAAGAGGCCTTACTTTTGGAATGAAAATAATTTATTTTATCTATATATTTAAATCTATTACAAGCATTGTTTGTCAAATTTAAAATCTAAGTTTCAGTAAAAAAAAGTTCATTACACACACACACACACACACACACACACACACACACACACACACATACACAAAATAGCACAGTCTGTAAACTGCAGAAGTACCGAGTTATTAACCGATTTTGTGTTAGTAATCGATTTTGTTTTTGATTTAAAAAAAAAAAACACCCATAAAAAGTAGTTGACGTTTTTCTGTTTTTAGTTGAATAAAAAGTCTTCAAAAGTTAGTTTACACGATTAGTGAGAGATTATCTGTTTAATGATATTTTCTAGTTTGTGTTAATAAAAAGAAAAGCGTCTGTTGTTTTGATTTAGTTAAGAAAAAATAGTAGTTATGTTTTGTTTGTTTTAGTTTAAATCAACCAGTTTTTTCAACTTAGCGATTTTCTATTTTGTTTTTGTAAGTTCTTGTTTTTTTTCTTTTGTTTATATATATATATATATATATATATATATATATATATATATATATATACACTAGCATGGGTGCCCGGCATTGCCGGGGTATTTGGAGGTGTATGTTCAGCAAAAAAAAAAGAAAAAAAAGGCCAATTTTTTTTAACTTTGACCCCTATTATGACCCCTTAACATTTATTGTTTTGGACTCAAAGCAAGTTATTAAGTTAGATCCATGTCCAAGGAACCTATATCTAAAATTTCAATTGTTTATACCCAAAATTGGCAGAGGAGTTTGGTAGAATTCTAAAAGGTCAAATCGTTGAACTTTGACCCCTTACTTGCCAAATTTCTGGCCGAAAACCGATCACATCGATTTTCCTAAATCTCAGTACCCTGTATATCAAATTTCGAGTCTGTAGACTTAAAATTGACAGAGTTATTGCATAGGGAAATGTACACACATACACAGACACGTTCACTTTATATATATATATATAAATATATATATATATATATATATATATATATATATATATATATATATATATATAAACAATCTTAATATCTGATTTTTAAAAGTCAGTTAATTACCTAGCCTAGACCATGAATCTCTAAACCATGGGTGACGAGACCGATCTAGCCTGCCAAGGTTTATAATCTGGCCCGTGGAGCTTTTATGTAAAACATAAAAATAGTCAGGAAAAATTTTTAAACCGGAAATGTGTGAAAATGGTGGTTTTTCTTTTTAAGAAAATTATTGAAAGAATAAAATTTTAGAGAACCATTTTAACTAAAAAGCCAAGCTAATGAGTAATACGGTATAAAACACGTTCAGGTCATTTTATTTATTATTATTATTTTCATTTTGGCCCGTGTAGCTTTAAAACGTCATCAGTATGGCCCCTTGTTCGAAGACTTTAGAGACCCCTGGCCTAGACATTTGACTAATATGCCTTGGTGTATATAGCATTCTGAAGATTGATTAAATGTATTATTAAAAGCCGGAACTACTGAAATAAAACCAATCTGATATTATGTTACTCTTCGATTACATTCAGGATGCCAGGTAAAATGCAAATGAAAATTAGGAAGCGTTTGTTATTTGTTTGTTTGTTTTTTTAATCTAATGTATGTAGAAAATGAGTTAAAAGATAAAATTCTAAACAGTGGCTTAACAGTAAATTATACTTATGAAAGACTTGAATGGACTTAATCCTTATCTATCTTTGTAAGAGTAAATATTTGAGAAGCAGTTTAGTCGGCATAAATCTAATAATTTGTAAACAGGACGAAATCTTACCATATTTTCATTAAATACACTTTTAGGGGTGCTGCAAGTGGTGAGTGTTAAAGATTTGCGTAGGAAGTGTTCAGGTATTTTTCTATTGTGATTGTAGTTTCAGGGTAAAAATTGAGATTACTTTATTATATAGGGGAGGAGAGGAGAATATATATATATATATATATATATATATATATATATATATATATATATATATATATATATATATATATATATAATGTATGGATAGCATCAATGACAGGAAATTGCGATTTTTTGGGACATGTGGCCAGAACTGATGGTCTAACAAAAGATCTGCTCTTTGGTACAACCCCTGGAAAACGAGGACGTGGAAGACCAAAAACAAGAATTTCAGACAACATGAAGGACATCGCGGGCATTAGCATGACTGAATGGCACAGAACCAGTGTCAATGGCAACGATTTGTGAAGAATGACCATTGTGTGTGTGTGTGTGTGTGTGTGTGTGTGTGTGTGTGTGTGTGTGTGTGTGTGTGTGTGTGTGTGTGTGAGAGAGAGAATGGGTGTGTATTGAGAATTATGTCAGTTATTAAACAAATTAACACCGGGTCACATATGAAAAAAGAACCCCACATTTGTGTTCTTTATTGAGCAAACTGTCCGATTCTGCAAATAATATTAGCTCAAGTATCCCGTCTGTTAGATGAGTTAGAGCTTTTCTATGATTATAAGTGGGTATATTTACACATCTTCAAAAAATATTTGGATGTGGCTTTTCCCTTTCTCTCTACCCACCACGTAAATATTCTCATATCAACAAGTACAATAAAATACTTGAACCTTCAATTCGTTGATACATGCGTACAACATCTCCTTCACATAAAATAAATATTATTTTGTTAATGTTGACCACGCTTCGTCGTTTTCTTTCACTATACATTCTACTTCTCTTTGGGATCCAGAATATTGTCCCCCTCTCTCTCTCTCTCTCTCTCTCTCTCTCTCTCTCTCTCTCTCTCTCTCTCTCTCTCTCTCTCTCTCTCTCTCTCTCTGTCCTCCCCTTTAACATACGTTTGCATTTCGTTTAAAGTGGAAAGATGGCCGTCTTTATCCTCATATGGCCATCGTGTGCTCGTATACATCCCCCCCCCCATTTTAATGACCTCTTTTTCTTACCCAATTCATATTCGACAATAAAAATGGTGAAAATATGATTTCTTTTTATAGAGACCTGTCACAACAATAATGAACCAGCTTTCTGTTGTGAAATCGTCTTATTGGATTTCAGGAACTCTTTGTTTGGTTGAGATGAACTACTGGAACCATTACCTTGAGAGAGGGGGGAGTGAAGAGAAACAGGGGGGGGTTTAATATTGTGAATTTCACTGGCACAATTTCACATTTTGATTGATTACTAGATAATTCCAAATGATCTCATTAATATCCTACTTACTCAGCATCTCTCTCCCCCCCTCCCCCCTCTCTCTCTCTCTCTCTCTCTCTCTTTCCGAGAATGGCCACCATCTTAATTTTCAATTGCTTATCAACAAACTACGTGAAGTTTGAGTGAATACATTCATTTGCTTCTGAACTGACAATCTTGTAAATTATAGGAAACTCTGATAAGCAAGTGACGGGCGTTATCTAATAATTTACTGATTTGTACAGCATCTGGGTTCAGCCATTGCCCGTCTCTGTGTTGGGACGGCTCTTCTGGAGTATCACTTTCGCAGAACATTAGGCGTACCCCCGTGATCCGCTGGGTCACAGCCATTACATAAATTGTGACATATCTGTTGAGATGTTCTTCGTGCATAAGACGCCTATACGAGTAAAGAGACTTGTTATTCTGCCATCTAATTTACATATGTGTTTGTGGTGTTAATTTTATCCTTTTTTTTTCTTTTCTTTTCACAATTCCTTTTTAAAAGGAAATAGGTGATAAATCTACAAAACGCATATATTTTCCTTGGAAAAACTGATTTTAGAAATCAGCATTTTAGGATCAGTTGCTAGTATGATTGCAAGAGTTAGGAATGGCTAGAATAAGTGCAAAGCATTTCTAACATTACTAACTAGCAGAGCGTTACCACTGCCAATCAAAGAAAGAGTCTATCAAGCATGTGTGCACAGTGTGATAACGTATGGAAGTAAAACCTGGGTATACAGGATTGAGGACAGGTGTTGCATGGAGAGAATTGATATGAGAATGATACGATGAATATGCGAGTCTTAAAGACAGGATTAGTTCTGATCATAGCAAAGGAAGATGCAATCTGGACAGTATTTTACAAGTATTTTAATGGTGGACGCTCCGACAAACTACAAGCCCTGGTACCCCCTCGACGTAAATACCCCCAACAAACCAGACAAGCAGCAAAATCCCACCCCTACACAGTAGAGATCCCTAGATGTAAGAAAGCCTTCTACTCTAATAGTTTCTTCACCAGAACTGCTAGACTTTGGAATTCCCTTCCGGGTTCTTTCTTCCCTGACTGTACTGACATGCAAAAGTTCAAGCGTAATGTAAACAGACATCTTGCTGCTCAACTCCCTACATAGTACCCCTGCAACTTATGTCCCTGATAGTAGCCCCCTACATCAAAGTGGCAATGTGCATTGTTTGGGGTGAAAATGAAATTAAAAGAAAAATTATAAGGAGATGCATACAGAAGAGTAGACTTTGATGGTATGGTCACATTGGAAGAATGAGTAAGAGTTTTGGGGTTAGTAGATGTAGAGCAGTTGAGGTAGCAGGTTCTATGAACAGAGGAAGGCCAAGAAAAACATGGGAGAAAGTGATAAGGATGCATAAAAACTTGGCCAGAGACGGGTTAGTTTGGAAATTATTTTTTTTAGATTTAAGGAACTGCTGTCCCCTCTTACCAAATTGTGTTTTCTCTCACAAAGTAAAAGGAAAACTATGTACATCCTGTGTTGGGAGTGTCATGATGTATGGTAGTGAGACTTGGTCCCTTAAGGAGGAGGATATTGATAGAATTTCTAGATGTGCAGATTGTGAGGTGGATGTGTTGTGTAAGTTTCAGGAATAGGAAGTCATCAGAAGAGTTGAGGAATAAATTACACATTCGCAATATAATTGATGTTTTGTGTTGGAATAAATTGATGTAGTATGGACATGTTTTGTGTTGGAATAGATTGATGTAGTATGGACATGTTTTGTGTTGGAAGAGATTGATGTAGTATGGACATGTTTTGTGTTGGAATAGATTGATGTAGTATGGACATGTTTTGTGTTGGAATAGATTGATGTAGTATGGACATGTTTTGTGTTGGAATAGATTGATGTAGTATGGACATGTTTTGTGTTGGAAGAGATTGATGTAGTATGGACATGTTTTGTGTTGGAATAGATTGATGTAGTATGGACATGTTTTGTGTTGGAATAGATTGATGTAGTATGGACATGTTTTGTGTTAGAATAGATTGATGTAGTATGGACATGTTTTGTGTTGGAATAGATTGATGTAGTATGGACATGTTTTGTGTTGGAAGAGATTGATGTAGTATGGACATGTTTTGTGTTGGAATAGATTGATGTAGTATGGACATGTTTTGTGTTGGAAGAGATTGATGTAGTATGGACATGTTTTGTGTTGGAAGAGATTGATGTAGTATGGACATGTTTTGTGTTGGAATAGATTGATGTAGTATGGACATGTTTTGTGTTGGAATAGATTGATGTAGTATGGACATGTTTTGTGTTGGAATAGATTGATGTAGTATGGACATGTTTTGTGTTAGAATAGATTGATGTAGTATGGACATGTTTTGTGTTGGAATAGATTGATGTAGTATGGACATGTTTTGTGTTGGAAGAGATTGATGTAGTATGGACATGTTTTGTGTTAGAATAGATTGATGTAGTATGGACATGTTTTGTGTTAGAATAGATTGATGTAGTATGGACATGTTTTGTGTTGGAATAGATTGATGTAGTATGGACATGTTTTGTGTTGGAATAGATTGATGTAGTATGGACATGTTTTGTGTTGGAAGAGATTGATGTAGTATGGACATGTTTTGTGTTAGAATAGATTGATGTAGTATGGACATGTTTTGTGTTAGAATAGATTGATGTAGTATGGACATGTTTTGTGTTGGAATAGATTGATGTAGTATGGACATGTTTTGTGTTGGAATAGATTGATGTAGTATGGACATGTTTTGTGTTGGAATAGATTGATGTAGTATGGACATGTCGAAAAGATGGATAATGTTAGTCAAGTTAGCAGATGTAGGTGTATTGGGGTTGTTAGAGTTAGAAGGCGGGATAGATTATGTAAGATATGAAATCAGTTAAGGATAACCTTAGGAAGTTGAGATTACAACCAGGCCTTGTACAAGACCGAGAGGCATGGAGACGAGCCATCAGGCAAAACCGTCCAACCCATGCTAACATGTAAAACGGGCATTAAACGATTTCTTTTTATTTATTTATTTATTTTTTATTTTTTTTTATTTTTACTGTTATTGCACAAGATCGAGACTGCCTGGAGAAGAGCTATAAAGCAAAATCCGTCCAGCTTATGCTAGCATCAAAACGGATGTTAAATGATGATGAAGGTCATCTAATGTATACCAGGATGTAAAAGAGACATTAAATTGATAACGGCAATTATATTTATTGTTTTTATAACATTATTTTACAGGAATATTTTTTTTTTACATAGGCGTCACCACTTATCAAGGCCGATAGTCCACTCAAAGATAAGGGTTAAAGGGTGTACAGTAATCAAAAGGACAATATAGTAATCGATAGTAATGGAAGTTCGGTAAATTTGTTAACTTAAGTGGAACGGCTCATCAGAAACTTGTTCACGTTGGACTTGAAGACAACCATATTATAGAAAGCAGGAAAACGGAAGACAATTCCACAGGCGTGCAGTTCTAAGAAAGAAGCTTTGATTATGGAATCTATGTTTAGGTTTAGGCACAGATAAAGAGTGGAGGGAATTATTGATAGTGCTTTCAGCTAGACGAGTGTTTCTTGTGAAAGTTTGGCGAGGGGGGACCATAGATTGTAGTTCAGTCAAACACTTTCCATGAAAATAACGATAAAGCAGAGACAAACTCGCAACATCTCTTCTGTGAGATAGAGGTTGCAGCGAAGAGAAAAGGACATCTCCCACCAAGCTACGAAGTCTATTTTGAACCCTATCAAGGCAGGACAAGTCTTTTCTAGCAGCTCCTGCCCATATGTGGCAACAGTATTCCATCCTTGGACGTATCTGACTCTTATATAGATAGATAATTGCATCAGCAGTAAGATATCTACTGGATCGATAGAAGGATCCGACCATTTTTCCAGCGGCCTTGGCAACAGATTTGATGTACGTAGGTTTATTAAAACTAACAATGAATTTATTTTTATTCCTAAAATTAAATACAAATCTTTAAAATTTCAATAAGCGCACATACATCTCTTAGTAAACAAAACATAATTCCAATTCACCCGACAAATAACAGAACCCCACCTCTTCACTGTTGAGGTCCTTAGATGCCGGAAAGTCTTCTACTCTAATAGTTTCTTCTCTCGGACTGCTAAACCTTGGAATTCCCTCCCTGCTTCCCTCACTGTACTAACTTTCAGAAGTTTAAATGTAATGTAAACAGACACCTCGCTGCTCGACTTCCTACAGCCTCTTGTTAGGCACGATCCCAAACAGAAATAGTACCCCCTTACGTTCCAATTGACAATGTGCCTTGTTTGTGGGTGAAAAAGAGTAAAAAAATAAATAAAATAAAATAAATAAAAGTAGATAAAAAGAATTTTTCGTGAGCGCCCTTAAAGCTAGAATTCTTATCCAGAGTCAGACTTGCAAATCAATTGATATCACATGATCGAAAACAATCTCAAGCTGACTATAAATACCTCCCAGCATTGAAAAGCTCATCATCCAAAATAAAATGAGTTGGATATTTACGTAGAGTGAATGCAGGGGAATAAATAGTCATCTAACGCTCTAGACTAGGGTGTCCCAATCTTATTTTGTTTACGGACACCCTGCGAGCTATTTTATCATCTATGAAGCCTATATATACATACATATATTTTTTAAAATAAAATATTTACTTCTAGATTCATTGTTAGTTGTTATAATTATAACATAAAATACAAATCTTCAAAAATTTCATAAACACAGATACATCTCGCTATAAACAAAGCAAAATAAACAGACAGTTGTGTGTGTGTGTGTGTGTATGTGTGCGCGTGCGCGCTCTTAAAGCTTCTGTAAATCCCCCATTTGAGAACCCCTGCTTTAGACGCAATCAGCAAAAAAGGATGTAAAAGATAATCTTAAGACACTTGTTATTGGCGTGCTGAGAGATCAGTTGATAGAAAATCAATTCGAATCGAGAAAGCTGTTCCTGTTTTAATGCTTGGAATCCATTTGAACAGCAATGAGTTGAATATTCTTCTATTCTGAAACTGCATGCAGTTTGCATGCTAGACTTCTTTAATCTGGAGTATGTTTGGAACATCAGTGAAAGGATTCTTTTTATCTAGAGACAGGCTTGCAAACCTCGAAGATCACATGACCTCAAATAATCTCAAACTGACTAGGTGGACGCCCGGCATTGCCCGGTCGTACAATATACTTAAATATAATATTTTAATTCATGCAGATTGCGTATGTATCATTATAGAACCAATCCTCTATTGAATATTATATCACGAGAAATAATTTGCCCAATGGATTAATACGAAAAAAAAATAAATAAATAAAAATCAAATTCCGTCCGTGTTTATTTACAATTTCATGTCAGCTGATATTTGGCCTTGACAATAACCAAAAACAGTCTTTCTTCTCTGATAGATGAAACAGAAGAATTTTTACAGGGAAATATTTTACGTTCCACTGACGTAACATAAACATGTTGTTTCTGTCTGAGGAAAAAATTTCAAAACAAATATATATATATATATATATATATAATTTGTTTTGAAATTTTTCCTCAGAAAGAAACAACATGGCTGATGAGAGCCTAACATCATTTACGTTTTACCATTAACTGGTCCCCTTTATGTTGGGCTTGAAACCGACGATACCAATGTTTTTCTGAACTTCTGTACTATTAAATAAATAAATAAATATAATTTTAATGATTAAAGTTAAATTCTGTAAATCAAAATATATACAAATATATTTAAGTTAAGAATTTATTGTTTGAAACAAGGAATATATAGAGAAAAATTATGTTTATTTCCTTAATCCATGGATTTTCAATAACGGCTCATATCATCAGAGGAAATGAAATGCAATTAGCAAAATGTTTAGCTATGAATAAACAAGTATTTTGCTTTTCAGCACATATATTGAAAATGTTTTTTGAATGGTGAATAAGAGTTATAGAAAAAGGATTTCATACAACCTGGGCAGTTCATTATCAGAAGAAGTTCAATATATTCCGGGATATTACAGGAGTATATATATGAATTATTCCACGGATTTCTGCCTTTTGGATTACTTTGGATCATCTTCCAATTACATGGTTCGCTTGGATTTTACTTGTGCGAATGGAAATTTAATTAACTTTCTTGGATTCCGCATCTTTGGATTTTACCGTCATTGGATATTTTACCCTACACGAGACTGTCCATTCACATGAAATCACTTTTTTATTCACCCTATTCCCTTTGCTTCACTTTTTGTTATCAAGTAAGATCTATAACTTACTTGTAGTTTCATTTAATACTTTTGCAAACAAAATCCGATCCCGCATTTTGCTAAATCCTACCCTCTGATGAGAAGGAAAGTATTTCTTCAAAACTCCACAGATCAAGGACTATCCATTTATTTAGTGTGTCCTTTTTAAAATTAAATGTTTTTAACTTTTTTTCAAATTGTTTTTTAACATGTTTTATTAACTACTTGTTCTTATTATAAGCTCTATCTCCTATTTGGTTTATCGAGCTTTTACATCTGGTTGAGATTATTTTATAAATATTAATTCTTTAATATTTATAATTTACTTTAGTTTTGCCATCTTGGGTCATTTTGGTAAATATATATATATATATATATATATATATATATATATATATATATATATATATATATATTTGTAGTCATCGACATACAGTCCTGTTTCGTTGTATCACAACTCATCAGTGCCACTAGACTAGCATCTCTCCCAAGTCAAGGATTGAACCTAGAACCGTCATGTTGACAGTCGGCAGTTCTCCCACTCTACCATGGAATCAACGCCTGTAAATTACTCGTTGGAATGTCTATTTAAGTAGACACCCGCCACCACTTTTATAGTGCTCAAATCGCCTGTTCGTAAACAAACAAACAACGAGCTTCGCATTTTCAGCCAATTAAGTAGCAGGTGATATTATTTATGACAGTGCTCTACCCAAAGAGAGGGGCTTATATATATATATATATATATATATATATATATATATATATATATATATATATAAACTACTTCATTTACTCACATAAAATTAATATATGAAAGTATAAATTTATGCGTAAACTTTAAGTATTTACTTCAAAAGTGCTCAATACGTAGGTAGAGCTAGTTAATAAGTTATAAAATATATATGGCGATTAAGCTACACTGAATATTCCACGTTTCATCCACTCTAGGACTCTTCAGGCTTATGCATAAGCCTGAAGAGTCCTAAAGTGGATGAAACGCGCAATATTCAGTGTAGCTTAATCGCCATATATATTTTATAACTTACTATATATATATATATATATATATATATATATATATATATATATATATATATATATATATATATATATATATATATACGATCACTTGGCCACACTGAACAGCTGTGATACAGCAAAACTGTTAGTGGATTATGTATGTATATATATATATATATATATATATATATATATATATATATATATATATATATATATATATTCACGGACAACTGTTTCGTTATTTCTGACTTCTCAATGTGGCTATTCATGCCAAGATTCGAAACCTGAATATCCAGACACATAAAAATGTGATTTAAATGTGACCGGATATTCAGGCAGTTCAAGTACCTAATCCCAGGTACCAAGAAACACTGTTATCAATGGTAAAAGTAACACTATATATGTATTGTTTTTAGTTATATTTTTGCTATTATGAAACAAATGTAAAACATTTGCTAAGAAAAATATTCCATATCAAATGTTGGATATTAATCATGGAAAAAAAAAAGAAGGAAAACGATGGCGAGGATTGAATTTCAGACAGGAAAACCTTAAATAATTAACACTGTATAGCAGTTAAAGTAGCAAAAACGTTAATTGATATCTTTCGACCTTGAAAATTTCCAAGGAAGGCTCAGCATAAAGACCTCATTTATGCCCTGGGAATCTAATTATTTACAAATGTAAAAAAAAAAAAAAATAAAAATGTTTTAAGTGATCCAGCAGAAGAGGTCACAATTTTGTAAGATTTTATTTTATTTTATTTTATTTCTGACTTAGAAAATGGATTTAAAAAAAAAACTTTTTTGTTTTTTAATGTTTAAGATTTTTTTTTGTTGTTTCTTCTTCTTCTTCTTCTTCTTCTTCTTCTTCTTCTTCTTCTTCTTTAATGCAACAAAACGTTAAATACATTGCATTAAACAATAACAGCTAAAAAAATTCTGCCCGTAGGGTTGTTTGTGAATTAAATAATTGTGATAGTATAACTTATATCCTCAGTTTTTACGCACTTTAATTTGTTGTAATCCTGACCAATAGTTTTTAAGCTCATAAGGATATATTATTATAATAAGTCTATAATTATTATCATAAGTGTATATTATTATTGTTGTTATCATTTTTATTCGTCCCCCGAATTATTGGAGAGGGACCTATGTTTTCAGTGACGTCTATGCTTCTGTGCGTCTGCTAGTCCGGACGATTGCCAGATAACCGTCCATTGGTTTTTCCTGAAATTTTTCCCAGGGGCTCACAAGAGGTCAAAAATGCCCCAAAATAACACGTTTTGCCCCCTAACTTTGGTCCATCCATTAGATTTTTCTGAAACTTGTTATTATTATTTGTAGTAGTAGCAGCTGCAGCGATAATATAAGTTTAATCCCCCCTCCCCTCTGTGGCATATCCGGTTTGACACATATACTGCAAACAAAATTTGGTGCAATTTCGACCAATACTTCTGGAGTTTATAAGTGTTTATTATTAGTAGTATTATAAGAATCCTTATATCCTCCTTCCAAGGATGCTACATGCTAAATTTGGTACATTTCTGTCAAGTATTTTTGGAGCCTATAAGTAACTAACACACACAGATGGCATAATCATGTCGATACATGAGTTCATCGAAATTGAGAGCTGTTAAGCCCGGGTGTTTGGAGGGGTGTATGTAGGATTATTAAAAAAAACACGATGTTAAAAAAAAAAAAAATGGAAAAACCGAAACAAAGAAAAACAGCGAACAAACGTAACAAAAAAAAAAAAAGGTGTAAAAGAGGAAAAAAAGTTTAGGTAGAAAGACAGGCTCGAACCCAAAGCATTGATGCTAAGGCGGAAAAAAAATGCCCGACACGTTACCCCTACGCCAAAGAGACATACGATTTTTTCGGCACCCCTCCTTGTAGAAAAGGGCCCAGTTTAGGGTGAAGGAATTAATGTTTTTGGCCAATTTGTCAGGCGAAGGTTGGAACTTTAAAATGATACCTATCTGGCGAAAATCCGTGGCCGTGACGAAAGTTTTTGCGAGGCATACAAACACACACACAAACATTTTCGCTTTTATATATATAGACTAGCGCGGTGAGGGATACCCGGCATTGCCCGGGTGTTTGGAGGTGTGTGTAATCACCCGGGTGTTTGTGTCAGAGGGGGGGGGGGGGTAAAATAAAATAAAAAGTTTTGGTAGGTAAGTATGAAGGATCAAACTCGAACCCTTGAGGCAAAGTTGGAAATTAAAGTGTGAACAAAAACGTGCAATGTTAACCACTGGGCCACTATGAAATACTAACGAAAACACGTTTGCATTTAAGTATTTAGAATTGGCAGGTGTTCGTTTTAATGACTTAATGAGACCAACTTTGACTGCGGGGTAGTATTTTAGTTACTGCGGGAACGCTTTTTTTATTTATTTTTTTTGTTTCCCCAAGATGTTGGGGGAGAGGAAACCAACTCCCCATAACAAGGGGATTATCCAAATTGAATAGCAATTGTCTGATATAAGGAGAAACTCCACATTGATCAAAGCTGATTGCTTTTGGACGTTCCCGGCGATCGCACTAAGCTCGATTTTGCTTTTATTATTATACGAAAAAGCTTAATGCAAATGCGACGATCGAAAATTGTTGAATATTTATCTTTTCAAAATCGGGCAAATCAAATAGACAGGGGACCCTTGTTGTTAACTCGTAGATATTATCATTTTGGCGCGATATAAAAAGTTTTAAGAAGTTGTGAGGCGACTGATCGGTTCTCGGAAAGAAGCCTTTCTTGAACTTACACGAAAACGCACACACACAAATATTTTCGCTTTTATATTTATAGATAAAAGTGAGAATGTGTGTGTGTGTGTGTGTGTGTGTGTGAGGACACTTCTCAACCTATACACTCAACAGATTTTTGATCTACAGACTTGAAATTTGGTATATAGAGTATTCAGACATGTGAAAAACTTCTTAATCGGTTTTCATCCAGAAAAAGAAGGGCTACTAAATGTCAAAATTGAAAAATTGGTACTTGGTGCGAGGGTGTGTGTGTGTGTGGAGTCATCAGATTTTTATCCGTTTGTCAACTGTTTCACAACTGTGCATATGCAAATCCTTCACATTATGTTAAGAGTAAGTATGATTGAAAACACTTTTTAAAGACCGTGTCAAGCTGGCCTAATGGTTATTGTACTTAACTCACGGTCTTTGGGTTTTGGTTTCAATCTCAACTCGAGTATTTTTTTTTTTTTTGCTTACAAGAAGTGAACTGTTTAGAAAAAATAATAGTCACATACACGCGCGCGTGTGTGTGTGTGTGTGAGAGAGTTTCTGCCCTATAGACTCCAAAACGGCTGGACTGATTTTTATGAATTTTCACATAAATTTACTTTATATGTTAGGGAGTGTTTTGTATCAGAATACCTCCGATAAGTATTGAAAATCGATAATCAAACAAATCTGATTAACAACAGAACAGTAAAATTTTGACCAAAGACCAAAGTTAACACTTCTATACATGCATATGTCTCAGTTTCTTTACTTTTTTTTTGCTTCATTTTTTTAAAGGGAATTTAAGATTAGTTTAATATTAGAAAGACATGGGTTTGAATGAAGATCAATGAATGCTCCACACTTCCAATTCTTTTATTGTCATTGAAATCAGTGAAAGCACCCATTCATCAATCAAATCAATTGATTGCATGCTCTAGTCAGGAACCCAACGCGGTACACCGGAAGGAAGTTTCACATGCCTGCCCGCAGTGACTTAGTCCACAATACATTGTAGTCTACATTGCACTGTAGAGAGCCTACTGTTGATTTTATAAAATTATTTTTATATGATGACTTGAATGCAAAAGTCAAGTATCATGGTTCGATTGTATTCTAAACAGAAATATTCATTTCAGATGCCCCCCTGTTTTATCAAAGAATCTGTTGTTTGATTTTACACGCCGGGCCCTTCTGCTTGTGCAGTGATAAAACTTCTCAAATGCACTTGTGATATTAGGCTGTATAAGGATGTTAACTTTAGTCTTTGGTCAAAACCTGACTGCCCTGTCTTTAATCAGATATTTTTTTTTATTATCGATTTTCAATACTTATTGGAGGTATTCTGATACAAAACACTTCCAGGCATTATGAAATAAATTTGTGTGAAATTTCATAAAAATCAATCGAGCCGTTTTGGAGTCTATAGGGCACAAACTCTCATGCACGCATACACATATGCACACACACATACACACAGTGCCTTTTATATATAAGTAAAGATAGAGATATACATATATAGTATGAATATATAATGGAAAGAAAGAAACAAAATGCTCGTCTGTTCCGTGGGTTTTATTCAAGAAATTGTAGGTTTGAATATAATTATGTTTTTCAGCTGTTTTCAAATGTGAAGTATTTCCTTCCAGTCAGTGTCGGGTAATGAGGATAGAAATATGAACCGTTCTGTCACCTTCTTTTTTTGAAAATTAGTTTGTAGGCTGTTTTTAATTGTAGAATATTAGACTTCGGTTTCCAGATAATGTCGGGTCATCAGAAGAGAATATACACCGTTTTGGGGCCAATAGTGAGGTGGAGGCCGATATGCTTAAAAAAGCTGGAATGTAAGAACTAAAGGGCAAAAGAAGGCAAGAGTTACATGACTGTCGAAACAAGATCCACTTTCTACTCCTAGATTCTATGTGAAAGAGAGGCCATTAATTTTTTCTTATTAGCATTGAACAGTCCATGTTTAAAAACATCTCATAAATCTACAATAAAAACCAAACAACAAAAAAAAGAAGACTTTAAAAGAGTATGAATCATCCGACAAAATTTAAAATTGAAAATATGAAGTATTTCCTTCCAGCTTTCAGTTAGTGTCGGATAATCAGGATAGAAATATGGATCGTTTTGTCAGGTTCTTTTTGTAGTTATTTCCTTTGTAAATTAGTTTGTAGACTGTTTTTATTTGTAGAGTATTAGACTTTGGTTTCCAGATGATGTCGGGTCATCAGGAGAGAATATACACCGTTTTGGGGCCAATAGTGAGGTGGAGGCCGATATGCTTAAAAAAGCTGGAATGTAAGAACTAAAGGGCAAAAGAAGGCAAGAGTTACATGACTGTCGAAACAAGATCCACTTTCTACTCTCCTAGATTCTATGTGAAAGAGGGACCATTAATTTTTTCTTATTAGCATTGAACAGTCCATGTTTAAAAACATCTCATAAATCTACAATAAAAACCAAACAACAAAAAAAAGAAGACTTTAAAAGAGTATGAATCATCCGACAAAATTTAAAATTGAAAATATGAAGTATTTCCTTCCAGCTTTCAGTTAGTGTCGGATAATCAGGATAGAAATATGGATCGTTTTGTCAGGTTCTTTTTGTAGTTATTTCCTTTGTAAATTAGTTTGTAGACTGTTTTTATTTGTAGAGTATTAGACTTTGGTTTCCAGATGATGTCGGGTCATCAGGAGAGAATACGCACCGTTTTGGAGCCAACCTCTCAACAGCTTTTTATGCATAACCCCTCCTTCCTATCCGTCACTAATATATACGGCATAATCACGTTGACACGCCACTTCCCGCTGGATCATCGAAGTTAAGCAATGTTGAACCTGGTCAGTACTAAATGGCTGACCATTTGGGACTTCCAGGTGCTGTGTGTGCTCTCAGCCTATCTCGGCACTGTTTCCAGTCGTCCTGTTCTTCTCCTTGCACCTTCAGTGCCGATTCAGGAGAGGTGTGGTTGGGGATTGCACAACCCTTGCCTTGCAATTACACGCGCAGCTGCCCCTACAGGGGGTATCCTTTGTCTTTCGAGACTGAACGGAGGCATCATCCGTCAGTGATGTGAGGCCCTATTATCTGAATTGCAAGTAAGCGAGCTGTAAAATATATATCATGAATACAGGGTGACCCCAAAAAAAAACCGACCCCAACTCTAATTAGGCCCCGTTTCTTAGTGTTGTTTTTTTTTTTTCCGAATGAAATGAAATTTGGTCATAACTAGTTTATTATATTCAAAACATCACATCAAAACACTAGGGTCTTTGGCCTTTTTCTCCGTTCTACAGCATATGTTCTAGATGGCCTCCATTTAGCTTTTGTTTTTTGGGGGTTTTTTTGGGGTGGGGGTCACCCTGTACAAAGTAACACAATATATACCTTAATCTCTTGATAAGAATCATACATAGCCTGAGAGAATGTACAGATATTAAACAAGGTTATTTTTTCTTCGTGGAATAAGAAGTAAAACAAAGTAAAAAGAAGGGATGGCGGTGGGGGGGGGTCAATAGTAACGTATTATCAAAGCCAGAAACAGAAGTCTACTATTCTCAGAGTCCCAAAGGGTACCGGTTTTTATGTATTTTCATATCACTGGGAGGTCTGTGTAAAATTTGCAAACACAGGATGCCCGATAGAAAATACATGGTATGCTTGGATGCTTATTTACATGTGGTAAATATTTGAATTCCTTATCGTCACAACATTTAGACAGAATCATGAACTTTTATTTTCTCATTTTAGATTGACTAGTTCAAGGTTTCTTAATGGGGACCGGAATATATTTTCAAAGATCACAAAGACAAATTTGAAAAGTGAGCAGGGCCAGAAAATTTAGGACACACAAAATACAGACATGAAGTATTTTGTAATTAATAATAATTTAAAACTAAAATATTAAATTTATTAAGTTAAATATGAAATTAATCTGTTAATCCCTTTTTACTGTGATTTTTTTTTCATCATGGAGTACTGTTGTCATATCTAGGGAGGTGCCGCTTGGTGTACTCTTTCTTATTTTGATAGAGTATAAAATCGACTTTGCAGTCTAGTGGGAGATGATCTCTTTTCGTTCTTACAGCATCTTTCACATAGAAAAAAATTGTGTTACCTTCCTTTACTGTACTGTTATGTTCATTGCTTTTAGATGAAAATTGTCCAACATCAACTATATAAAAAAAAATACAGGGTGGAACGATAAAATCATCACCATAGAAAAGACGACATGATTCCATTTCCGTTTGATGAAAACCGGTTTTTTTTCTTTTCTTTTTTTTTTTTTCAGACTATCTACTAGTTGGCCAGTTGTGTACAAATCCCAAGAGCAATAAGAGCCTTCTATCATGTCTGAAAGTGACACGGTGTTCAACAAGTGAGATCGCAGATGCACCATTATACAACTTATGCTCTCTATCGATCCAAGTTATGACACCAGGACCATTGCCAGCACCTTTAATATACAAATCCAGACAGTTCAATGCTTAAGGGCACAGCTCAACAAAGGTTCCGGCCACGGTTATGGTCTTTGGTGTAGTTTCAAGTGAGAGCCACATCATGCCACCTCACATCTTTGAAGTCGGCTTGAAAGTCAACACCAAAGTGTACCTGGATGTGCTGAAGAGTGTGATGATCCCCTGGTGTAGTCAGGTGGCCGCTGGCAGACCCTAGATGTAGTAGCAGGACTTGGTGCCAACCCACAAGTCCAAAAAGGCTCTGGCTTGGTTTCAGAAGGAGTGCTACGACTTTGTACCCTTTTCTCACTGGCCCTGCTTCCTACCCCGACCTGAACCTGGTGGACTATTTTGTTTGGTCATATGTCGAGAACATCACCAACATAACCTCCCACACCACAACACCAAAGCCAGCCTAACCGCCGCCATCCGCCGAGTATTCACCGAGCTCCTGCCGGCGCTTGTGGAAATGGCATGTTCCCAATTCCGGACCTGTATTGAGGCGATAATTGAGACTGAAAGCGGTTACATTGAATGTCAAAAGTTTTGAAATAAAGCTGCAGTGTTGTTTACTGTAGAGGATGAAAAATTGACTAAACAAAAATATATCAAAATCATTAAGTGATAGTAGTCTTTTATTTATTTCTTTTTCTTTTTAAGACAACCGCTATTTAATAATGACATAAAAATATTAATATCTTTTGCTTTTCTTTAGGCTATTTGCCATTATGTATCACTTTTTAAGTATTTTACACGTTCTGGTAGTATAATACAGTAATAATATAATAATGGGATATGTTTAACCTAGTTTTTGCTAGAATCTTTCTCAATCCTTTAGAATCTCGTTTCATTAAAATCAAATTACCCCTTGCATGTTGGTGTTATTTCGCACTCATTGTATACGATTTATTAAACCCAAGTTGTTATTTTGTATCCATAGAAATTGTTGTTTCTTACTGTTCAAAACAATCATAGTATCAATAGACCAGATAGCTTATCACAGATTTTAACCATTAAAAAATAAACAAGAAAACATTGTAAGTATATATATATATAAAAAAACGTCATTTTTCTTGATGTTGTTTGCAAACAGGAAGAAGAAAAAAGACGGACAGATTTTTGTCAACCATTTTACTTAAAATGATGAATGATTACGTCATGCCAAATTCAATGATATATTTTGTCCATATTTATCTCTCTAAATAAAACAGTAGATGTACGGACGTATGTGTCTGTTTTAATCGTAATATCTTAAACTACTGATCACATAACCCTGAAATTAACAGGAAATAATAATCATACACCAAAGATGGTTTATAATGAGTAAAATCTTTGTTTGGATGGATCAATAACACACGCAGACATATATCAGCAAATCATTGACATCTATGCAAATTCTCAATCATTAAATCATTTCTCTCCGATAGGTTCATAAGAGTAGTGGTTAATGCGCAGAAATCAGAGGCCCACAATATTAATGCTGGAGTCCTTCAGGGGTCCATCCTGGGCCCAACTCTCTTCCTGATCTACATCAATGATCCCCAAAACACATACTTAAATCATTCGTTGACATCTATGCTGATGACACGACCATCTATGGCAACACATCAAAGGCTGTAAATGACAAAGTTCTCTCTAATTCTCTCTCCTCTGATCTTGAGCACGTGGTACAGTGGGGAAAGAGGTGGCTGGTCACTTTTAATTCATCCAAAACCAAGCTTCTATCTTTACATCATCAACGCTCTGATCCTCTTCTGGCATCAATTGAAATAGATAGCTCTCGTTTTGGGGAGGCTCTATGTTTTGACAAGCTTCTAGGTTTGACCTTTACTCCTGATCTGAAATGGAACACGTACATCAAATCTGTTGCCAGGGATGCTGGGAAAATGGTGGGATCCTTCTACCGCTCCAGAAGATATCTCACTACTGATGCAATTCTCTATTTGTATAAAAGCCAAGTACGTCCAAGGATGGAGTACTGCTGCCACATCTGGGCAGGAGCTGCTAAAAACAGCCTATCCTGCCTTGATAAAGTACAAAATAGACTTCGTGGCTTAGTGGGGGATGCCCTTTTCTCTACCCTACAACCTCTTTCCCACAGAAGAGACGTTGCGAGCCTGTCTTTGTTTTATCGTTATTTCCATGGCAGGTGCTCATCTGAGCTCCAATCCCTCGTCCCTCCCTCGCCAATCTTTCACGGGAAACACCCGTCTGGCTGAAACTACTGTCAATAATTTTCCCCACTCTTTATCTGTGCCTAAATCCAAACGTAGATTCCATGAACAAAGCTTCTTTCTTAGAACTGCACGCCAGTGGAACTCTCTGCCGCTTGCCTGTTTCCCACCTGACTACAACTTGGACGTCTACAAATCCAACATAAACAAATTCCTGACAAACCGCCCCCTTAAGTAAGACACTCTATCAAAACTCCCAATACTAATGATTACTACAATACTATCTCATTGATTACTGTACACGCAATAACCCTTATCCCTGAGTGGCCTTCGGGCCTTGATAAGTTGTGACCCCCATGTAAAAATAAATTAAAAAAAAGATTGAAATACAGAATATTAATTTTAACTTGGTAACATATTTTTATTAGTTTTACGTATACGCAAATTCAGTCTACAATTAGTTTAATTTTAAGTCTTTCTTATCTATCTGTCAGGTTAGCTTAAACAGTAGGGAACACGGCTAGAGCGCTTAATGTTTAGGTTTCGATTCTAGCTGATGGCACCCAAGTCCATAAATTTTTGGAATCAATAATATATATATATATATATATATATATATATATATATATATATATTTCTGTAGAAATATATTTTCTTATAATATATACCAATCCTTATTTAAGAAGCTCGATGTAATTACAGAGCAGTGGTAGAGAATAAATGACAAAAAGTTATATTCCAAAATTCACGATGTTGACCCTCTTATAATTTATTCCTTTAATTCAGTTGACTTTTACAATTCTTGACAGTATCGTAGCGCAAAATCAATCACTCAATCATTATTATATCAATCAGTGAATCTATTATACCCTTAACTCATCAGAAGAAATAGCAATAATCAATCCGTCATATATATAATAATAATAATATTCAATAGAGAATTGGCTCTGTAATATTAAATAGAGAATTGGCTCTGTAATATTCAATAGAGAATTGGCTCTGTAATATTCAATAGAGAATTGGCTCTGTAATATTCAATAGAGAATTGGCTCTGTAATATTCAATAGAGAATTGGCTCTGTAATATTCAATAGAGAATTGGCTCTGTAATATTCAATAGAGAATTGGCTCTGTAATATTCAATAGAGAATTGGCTCTGTAATATTCAATAGAGAATTGACTCTGACATATTAAATAGAGAATTGGCTCTGTAATATTCAATAGAGAATTGACTCTGTAATATTCAATAGAGAATTAACTCTGTAATATTCAATAGAGAATTGGCTCTGTAATATTCAATAGAGAATTGACTCTGTAATATTCAATAGAGAATTGGCTCTGTAATATTCAATAGAGAATTGGCTCTGTAATATTCAATAGAGAATTGGCTCTGTAATATTCAATAGAGAATTGGCTCTGTAATATTCAATAGAGAATTGACTCTGTAATATTAAATAGAGAATTGACTCTGTAATATTCAATAGAGAATTGACTCTGTAATATTCAATAGAGAATTGGCTCTGTAATATTCAATAGAGAATTGGCTCTGTAATATTAAATAGAGAATTGGCTCTGTAATATTCAATAGAGAATTGGCTCTGTAATATTCAATAGAGAATTGACTCTGTAATATTCAATAGAGAATTGGCTCTGTAATATTCAATAGAGAATTGGCTCTGTAATATTCAATAGAGAATTGGCTCTGTAATATTCAATAGAGAATTGGCTCTGTAATATTCAATAGAGAATTGGCTCTGTAATATTCAATAGAGAATTGGCTCTGTAATATTCAATAGAGAATTGGCTCTGTAATATTCAATAGAGAATTGACTCTGTAATATTCAATAGAGAATTGGCTCTGTAATATTCAATAGAGAATTGACTCTGTAATATTCAATAGAGAATTGGCTCTGTAATATTCAATAGAGAATTGGCTCTGTAATATTCAATAGAGAATTGACTCTGTAATATTCAATAGAGAATTGGCTCTGTAATATTCAATAGAGAATTGACTCTGTAATATTAAATAGAGAATTGGCTCTGTAATATTCAATAGAGAATTGGCTCTGTAATATTCAATAGAGAATTGGCTCTGTAATATTCAATAGAGAATTGGCTCTGTAATATTAAATAGAGAATTGGCTCTGTAATATTAAATAGAGAATTGGCTCTGTAATATTCAATAGAGAATTGGCTCTGTAATATTCAATAGAGAATTGACTCTGTAATATTAAATAGAGAATTGGCTCTGTAATATTCAATAGAGAATTGGCTCTGTAATATTCAATAGAGAATTGGCTCTGTAATATTAAATAGAGAATTGGCTCTGTAATATTAAATAGAGAATTGGCTCTGTAATATTCAATAGAGAATTGGCTCTGTAATATTCAATAGAGAATTGGCTCTGTAATATTCAATAGAGAATTGGCTCTGTAATATTCAATAGAGAATTGGCTCTGTAATATTCAATAGAGAATTGACTCTGTAATATTCAATAGAGAATTGGCTCTGTAATATTCAATAGAGAATTGGCTCTGTAATATCCAATAGAGAATTGGCTCTGTAATATCCAATAGAGAATTGACTCTGTAATATTCAATAGAGAATTGGCTCTGTAATATTCAATAGAGAATTGGCTCTGTAATATTCAATAGAGAATTGGCTCTGTAATATTCAATAGAGAATTGGCTCTGTAATATTCAATAGAGAATTGACTCTGTAATATTCAATAGAGAATTGGCTCTGTAATATTCAATAGAGAATTGGCTCTGTAATATTCAATAGAGAATTGGCTCTGTAATATTAAATAGAGAATTGGCTCTGTAATATTCAATAGAGAATTGGCTCTGTAATATTCAATAGAGAATTGGCTCTGTAATATTCAATAGAGAATTGGCTCTGTAATATTCAATAGAGAATTGACTCTGTAATATTCAATAGAGAATTGGCTCTGTAATATTCAATAGAGAATTGACTCTGTAATATTAAATAGAGAATTGGCTCTGTAATATTCAATAGAGAATTGGCTCTGTAATATTCAATAGAGAATTGGCTCTGTAATATTCAATAGAGAATTGGCTCTGTAATATTCAATAGAGAATTGGCTCTGTAATATTCAATAGAGAATTGGCTCTGTAATATTAAATAGAGAATTGGCTCTGTAATATTAAATAGAGAATTGGCTCTGTAATATTCAATAGAGAATTGGCTCTGTAATATTCAATAGAGAATTGACTCTGTAATATTAAATAGAGAATTGGCTCTGTAATATTCAATAGAGAATTGGCTCTGTAATATTAAATAGAGAATTGGCTCTGTAATATTCAATAGAGAATTGGCTCTGTAATATTCAAGAGAATTGGCTCTGTAATATTCAATAGAGAATTGACTCTGTAATATTAAATAGAGAATTGGCTCTGTAATATTCAATAGAGAATTGGCTCTGTAATATTCAATAGAGAATTGGCTCTGTAATATTCAATAGAGAATTGGCTCTGTAATATTCAATAGAGAATTGACTCTGTAATATTCAATAGAGAATTAGCTCTGTAATATTCAATAGAGAATTGGCTCTGTAATATTCAATAGAGAATTGACTCTGTAATATTCAATAGAGAATTGGCTCTGTAATATTCAATAGAGAATTGGCTCTGTAATATTCAATAGAGAATTGACTCTGTAATATTCAATAGAGAATTGGCTCTGTAATATTCAATAGAGAATTGGCTCTGTAATATTCAATAGAGAATTGGCTCTGTAATATTCAATAGAGAATTGGCTCTGTAATATTCAATAGAGAATTGGCTCTGTAATATTCAATAGAGAATTGGCTCTGTAATATTCAATAGAGAATTGGCTCTGTAATATTCAATAGAGAATTGGCTCTGTAATATTCAATAGAGAATTGACTCTGTAATATTAAATAGAGAATTGGCTCTGTAATATTCAATAGAGAATTGGCTCTGTAATATTCAATAGAGAATTGGCTCTGTAATATTCAATTGAGAATTGGCTCTGTAATATTCAATAGAGAATTGACTCTGTAATATTCAATAGAGAATTGGCTCTGTAATATTCAATAGAGAATTGACTCTGTAATATTAAATAGAGAATTGGCTCTGTAATATTCAATAGAGAATTGGCTCTGTAATATTCAATAGAGAATTGGCTCTGTAATATTAAATAGAGAATTGGCTCTGTAATATTAAATAGAGAATTGGCTCTGTAATATTCAATAGAGAATTGGCTCTGTAATATTCAATAGAGAATTGACTCTGTAATATTAAATAGAGAATTGGCTCTGTAATATTCAATAGAGAATTGGCTCTGTAATATTCAATAGAGAATTGGCTCTGTAATATTCAATAGAGAATTGGCTCTGTAATATTCAAGAGAATTGGCTCTGTAATATTCAATAGAGAATTGACTCTGTAATATTAAATAGAGAATTGGCTCTGTAATATTCAATAGAGAATTGGCTCTATAATATTCAATAGAGAATTGGCTCTGTAATATTCAATAGAGAATTGGCTCTGTAATATTCAATAGAGAATTGACTCTGTAATATTCAATAGAGAATTAGCTCTGTAATATTCAATAGAGAATTGGCTCTGTAATATTCAATAGAGAATTGGCTCTGTAATATTCAATAGAGAATTGGCTCTGTAATATTCAATAGAGAATTGGCTCTGTAATATTCAATAGAGAATTGACTCTGTAATATTCAATAGAGAATTGGCTCTGTAATATTCAATAGAGAATTGGCTCTGTAATATTCAATAGAGAATTGGCTCTGTAATATTCAATAGAGAATTGGCTCTGTAATATTCAATAGAGAATTGACTCTGTAATATTCAATAGAGAATTGGCTCTGTAATATTCAATAGAGAATTGAATCTGTAATATTAAATAGAGAATTGGCTCTGTAATATTCAATAGAGAATTGGCTCTGTAATATTCAATAGAGAATTGGCTCTGTAATATTAAATAGAGAATTGGCTCTGTAATATTAAATAGAGAATTGGCTCTGTAATATTCAATAGAGAATTGGCTCTGTAATATTCAATAGAGAATTGACTCTGTAATATTAAATAGAGAATTGGTTCTGTAATATTCAATAGAGAATTGGCTCTGTAATATTCAATAGAGAATTGGCTCTGTAATATTAAATAGAGAATTGGCTCTGTAATATTCAATAGAGAATTGGCTCTGTAATATTCAATAGAGAATTGGCTCTGTAATATTCAATAGAGAATTGGCTCTGTAATATTCAATAGAGAATTGGCTCTGTAATATTCAATAGAGAATTGACTCTGTAATATTCAATAGAGAATTGGCTCTGTAATATTCAATAGAGAATTGGCTCTGTAATATTCAATAGAGAATTGGCTCTGTAATATTCAATAGAGAATTGGCTCTGTAATATTCAATAGAGAATTGACTCTGTAATATTCAATAGAGAATTGGCTCTGTAATATTCAATAGAGAATTGGCTCTGTAATATTCAATAGAGAATTGACTCTGTAATATTCAATAGAGAATTGGCTCTGTAATATTCAATAGAGAATTGGCTCTGTAATATTCAATAGAGAATTGACTCTGTAATATTCAATAGAGAATTGGCTCTGTAATATTCAATAGAGAATTGGCTCTGTAATATTCAATAGAGAATTGGCTCTGTAATATTCAATAGAGAATTGGCTCTGTAATATTCAATAGAGAATTGGCTCTGTAATATTCAATAGAGAATTGGCTCTGTAATATTCAATAGAGAATTGGCTCTGTAATATTCAATAGAGAATTGGCTCTGTAATATTCAATAGAGAATTGACTCTGTAATATTAAATAGAGAATTGGCTCTGTAATATTCAATAGAGAATTGGCTCTGTAATATTCAATAGAGAATTGGCTCTGTAATATTCAATAGAGAATTGGCTCTGTAATATTCAATAGAGAATTGACTCTGTAATATTCAATAGAGAATTGGCTCTGTAATATTCAATAGAGAATTGGCTCTGTAATATTAAATAGAGAATTGGCTCTGTAATATTAAATAGAGAATTGGCTCTGTAATATTCAATAGAGAATTGGCTCTGTAATATTCAATAGAGAATTGACTCTGTAATATTAAATAGAGAATTGGCTCTGTAATATTCAATAGAGAATTGGCTCTGTAATATTCAATAGAGAATTGGCTCTGTAATATTCAATAGAGAATTGGCTCTGTAATATTCAAGAGAATTGGCTCTGTAATATTCAATAGAGAATTGACTCTGTAATATTAAATAGAGAATTGGCTCTGTAATATTCAATAGAGAATTGGCTCTATAATATTCAATAGAGAATTGGCTCTGTAATATTCAATAGAGAATTGGCTCTGTAATATTCAATAGAGAATTGACTCTGTAATATTCAATAGAGAATTAGCTCTGTAATATTCAATAGAGAATTGGCTCTGTAATATTCAATAGAGAATTGGCTCTGTAATATTCAATAGAGAATTGGCTCTGTAATATTCAATAGAGAATTGGCTCTGTAATATTCAATAGAGAATTGACTCTGTAATATTCAATAGAGAATTGGCTCTGTAATATTCAATAGAGAATTGGCTCTGTAATATTCAATAGAGAATTGGCTCTGTAATATTCAATAGAGAATTGGCTCTGTAATATTCAATAGAGAATTGGCTCTGTAATATTCAATAGAGAATTGGCTCTGTAATATTCAATAGAGAATTGACTCTGTAATATTCAATAGAGAATTGGCTCTGTAATATTCAATAGAGAATTGACTCTGTAATATTAAATAGAGAATTGGCTCTGTAATATTCAATAGAGAATTGGCTCTGTAATATTCAATAGAGAATTGGCTCTGTAATATTAAATAGAGAATTGGCTCTGTAATATTAAATAGAGAATTGGCTCTGTAATATTCAATAGAGAATTGGCTCTGTAATATTCAATAGAGAATTGACTCTGTAATATTAAATAGAGAATTGGTTCTGTAATATTCAATAGAGAATTGGCTCTGTAATATTCAATAGAGAATTGGCTCTGTAATATTAAATAGAGAATTGGCTCTGTAATATTCAATAGAGAATTGGCTCTGTAATATTCAATAGAGAATTGGCTCTGTAATATTCAATAGAGAATTGGCTCTGTAATATTCAATAGAGAATTGGCTCTGTAATATTCAATAGAGAATTGACTCTGTAATATTCAATAGAGAATTGGCTCTGTAATATTCAATAGAGAATTGGCTCTGTAATATTCAATAGAGAATTGGCTCTGTAATATTCAATAGAGAATTGACTCTGTAATATTCAATAGAGAATTGGCTCTGTAATATTCAATAGAGAATTGGCTCTGTAATATTCAATAGAGAATTGGCTCTGTAATATTCAATAGAGAATTGGCTCTGTAATATTCAATAGAGAATTGGCTCTGTAATATTCAATAGAGAATTGACTCTGTAATATTCAATAGAGAATTGGCTCTGTAATATTCAATAGAGAATTGGCTCTGTAATATTCAATAGAGAATTGGCTCTATAATATTAAATAGAGAATTGGCTCTGTAATATTCAATAGAGAATTGGCTCTGTAATATTCAATAGAGAATTGGCTCTGTAATATTCAATAGAGAATTGGCTCTGTAATATTCAATAGAGAATTGACTCTGTAATATTCAATAGAGAATTGGCTCTGTAATATTCAATAGAGAATTGACTCTGTAATATTAAATAGAGAATTGGCTCTGTAATATTCAATAGAGAATTGGCTCTGTAATATTCAATAGAGAATTGGCTCTGTAATATTCAATAGAGAATTGGCTCTGTAATATTCAATAGAGAATTGGCTCTGTAATATTCAATAGAGAATTGGCTCTGTAATATTAAATAGAGAATTGGCTCTGTAATATTAAATAGAGAATTGGCTCTGTAATATTCAATAGAGAATTGGCTCTGTAATATTCAATAGAGAATTGACTCTGTAATATTAAATAGAGAATTGGCTCTGTAATATTCAATAGAGAATTGGCTCTGTAATATTCAATAGAGAATTGGCTCTGTAATATTCAATAGAGAATTGGCTCTGTAATATTCAAGAGAATTGGCTCTGTAATATTCAATAGAGAATTGACTCTGTAATATTAAATAGAGAATTGGCTCTGTAATATTCAATAGAGAATTGGCTCTATAATATTCAATAGAGAATTGGCTCTGTAATATTCAATAGAGAATTGGCTCTGTAATATTCAATAGAGAATTGACTCTGTAATATTCAATAGAGAATTAGCTCTGTAATATTCAATAGAGAATTGGCTCTGTAATATTCAATAGAGAATTGGCTCTGTAATATTCAATAGAGAATTGGCTCTGTAATATTCAATAGAGAATTGGCTCTGTAATATTCAATAGAGAATTGACTCTGTAATATTCAATAGAGAATTGGCTCTGTAATATTCAATAGAGAATTGGCTCTGTAATATTCAATAGAGAATTGGCTCTGTAATATTCAATAGAGAATTGGCTCTGTAATATTCAATAGAGAATTGGCTCTGTAATATTCAATAGAGAATTGGCTCTGTAATATTCAATAGAGAATTGACTCTGTAATATTCAATAGAGAATTGGCTCTGTAATATTCAATAGAGAATTGACTCTGTAATATTAAATAGAGAATTGGCTCTGTAATATTCAATAGAGAATTGGCTCTGTAATATTCAATAGAGAATTGGCTCTGTAATATTAAATAGAGAATTGGCTCTGTAATATTAAATAGAGAATTGGCTCTGTAATATTCAATAGAGAATTGGCTCTGTAATATTCAATAGAGAATTGACTCTGTAATATTAAATAGAGAATTGGTTCTGTAATATTCAATAGAGAATTGGCTCTGTAATATTCAATAGAGAATTGGCTCTGTAATATTAAATAGAGAATTGGCTCTGTAATATTCAATAGAGAATTGGCTCTGTAATATTCAATAGAGAATTGGCTCTGTAATATTCAATAGAGAATTGGCTCTGTAATATTCAATAGAGAATTGGCTCTGTAATATTCAATAGAGAATTGACTCTGTAATATTCAATAGAGAATTGGCTCTGTAATATTCAATAGAGAATTGGCTCTGTAATATTCAATAGAGAATTGGCTCTGTAATATTCAATAGAGAATTGGCTCTGTAATATTCAATAGAGAATTGGCTCTGTAATATTCAATAGAGAATTGGCTCTGTAATATTCAATAGAGAATTGACTCTGTAATATTCAATAGAGAATTGGCTCTGTAATATTCAATAGAGAATTGGCTCTGTAATATTCAATAGAGAATTGGCTCTGTAATATTCAATAGAGAATTGGCTCTGTAATATTCAATAGAGAATTGACTCTGTAATATTCAATAGAGAATTGGCTCTGTAATATTCAATAGAGAATTGGCTCTGTAATATTCAATAGAGAATTGGCTCTATAATATTAAATAGAGAATTGGCTCTGTAATATTCAATAGAGAATTGGCTCTGTAATATTCAATAGAGAATTGGCTCTGTAATATTCAATAGAGAATTGGCTCTGTAATATTCAATAGAGAATTGACTCTGTAATATTCAATAGAGAATTGGCTCTGTAATATTCAATAGAGAATTGACTCTGTAATATTAAATAGAGAATTGGCTCTGTAATATTCAATAGAGAATTGGCTCTGTAATATTCAATAGAGAATTGGCTCTGTAATATTCAATAGAGAATTGGCTCTGTAATATTCAATAGAGAATTGGCTCTGTAATATTCAATAGAGAATTGGCTCTGTAATATTAAATAGAGAATTGGCTCTGTAATATTAAATAGAGAATTGGCTCTGTAATATTCAATAGAGAATTGGCTCTGTAATATTCAATAGAGAATTGACTCTGTAATATTAAATAGAGAATTGGCTCTGTAATATTCAATAGAGAATTGGCTCTGTAATATTAAATAGAGAATTGGCTCTGTAATATTCAATAGAGAATTGGCTCTGTAATATTCAAGAGAATTGGCTCTTTAATATTCAATAGAGAATTGACTCTGTAATATTAAATAGAGAATTGGCTCTGTAATATTCAATAGAGAATTGGCTCTGTAATATTCAATAGAGAATTGGCTCTGTAATATTCAATAGAGAATTGGCTCTGTAATATTCAATAGAGAATTGACTCTGTAATATTCAATAGAGAATTGGCTCTGTAATATTCAATAGAGAATTGGCTCTGTAATATTCAATAGAGAATTGGCTCTGTAATATTCAATAGAGAATTGACTCTGTAATATTCAATAGAGAATTGGCTCTGTAATATTCAATAGAGAATTGGCTCTGTAATATTCAATAGAGAATTGGCTCTGTAATATTCAATAGAGAATTGGCTCTGTAATATTCAATAGAGAATTGGCTCTGTAATATTCAATAGAGAATTGGCTCTGTAATATTCAATAGAGAATTGGCTCTGTAATATTCAATAGAGAATTGGCTCTGTAATATTCAATAGAGAATTGGCTCTGTAATATTCAATAGAGAATTGACTCTGTAATATTCAATAGAGAATTGGCTCTGTAATATTCAATAGAGAATTGGCTCTGTAATATTCAATAGAGAATTGGCTCTGTAATATTCAATAGAGAATTGGCTCTGTAATATTCAATAGAGAATTGGCTCTGTAATATTCAATAGAGAATTGGCTCTGTAATATTCAATAGAGAATTGGCTCTGTAATATTAAATAGAGAATTGGCTCTGTAATATTCAATAGAGAATTGGCTCTGTAATATTCAATAGAGAATTGGCTCTGTAATATTCAATAGAGAATTGGCTCTGTAATATTCAATAGAGAATTGGCTCTGTAATATTCAATAGAGAATTGGCTCTGTAATATTCAATAGAGAATTGACTCTGTAATATTCAATAGAGAATTGGCTCTGTAATAATAAATATGAAATCTGCATGAATTAAAATATATTTAAGCATATTTCACGACCGGCAAGGTGCCACCCACCTACCTATGCTAGTTATCAATAAATGTCCGACATTGATTAAAAAAAATAAATAAATAAATAAATGATTTAAATAAATGAAATCCGTTTTTAAAAATCTAGAAAAAGACCAAACAAATCGTGTATTTTGTAATTCGTATTATTTGGATTATTCAGAATACTGTTCTCATCTTGAGTGTTATTTGCATATAAAGTTTCGGTTGATGTAAGCTCCAACTTTCTTCATGTGTATATTGTCAAACTCTGGAATCTTTCTGTTAAACTCAGGAATCGGCGGAGAATTTCGAACAGAACTGTTTATTGAATCCACGGGGGTAGCATGCTCTCGTTCCATTAGCCATGACTAAGTAGATGTTATAAGTAATTTGCAATTGTATTCGAAGTATCGTCATCATGAGGATTGAATCTTCAACCTCCAAAAGAGTGTCACTTTCAACTGAATTTTACCAGACATTATCTGTTACAACATAAGCCCCTTGCGTACAGTAGTCCGAATAATCCAAATGATACGAATTATCAATTCTTATCTCAAAAATTCAGAAACATAATATTTTGTAATTGTTTTACTGAAGTGGTAAAAAAAAAACACTCCTTTTCTTGTTAAAAGGGAAAACACTACTACACTATTGGAACGAGATTTTGTAGTCGATAAATGGAGGTTTCAGATAAAAAACAATGGTTTCAACTGACTTTTTTGTCAATTTTACAAATTAGGCAGTCGGAATTACATGAATATTACTGAATTCTTAAAAATAAAAACAACTCTAATCGTGTTAGCAGGGAAAAAATTTCCGGCATCTTTTTTTTTTTAAATCAAAACGGAAAATTACCTCCCTTTTGAACTCTTGTGTTTTACGATCGTTTTTTTTTTTAATTCTATTTTTTATTTTCTTTAATAAATAATTTTCTACCTTATCGATTTTCGTAATTTTTGTATGTAATCTTAAAAATGTGAAGAAAACGTAGATACCATTGTTTTCATGCGAAATTTAGTTTTACGATTTTCGAAATTTCGTCCCAATAGTGTTGAAGCGCCAAAGAATCAATAAACAACAAATGTTTTAAAAATACTTCAAGGCTATAAATGGATAATAGGCTTGCTAGGAAGAAAACAGGTGAAAGACTAGCGTCTTCTCACAGCACTGATTCAATCAATCTGTTCCACTTAACGGATATAAAAGTGGGGTTAAGCTCTTATCTGATTGTCTTTTGACACAGGAACCTTTTTGCATAGCTAATATCATAAGTTTGTCACGGTAGCCATTAAGCCAATTATGAAATCGTTTTTCTTATCTTCTACTGCTCTTTATCCCCATTTTTTATGCCTTTTTGTTTTTCAATGTTATTCATTCCTTTTGTGTGGATGTTGTTTCAAAATTGTTTTATGCAGCAAAAAAAAAAATAATAATAATAAGACTGCAAGTTTGTAATGCGACTTGAAATGACAAGGAAAGAAGAAAAAATAATAATGTAATTAGAAATGAAACAGGAACAAAAATATTTTCAAACTACAAAAGGATATCTTTTTTTCTCTTCCAAACTTTGTTTGAAGCTGATTTTTTTTTTTTTTTTTTTTTTTTTGCCCCACACGCACACTCTCTTTATGGTATGATTTTTCTTTCTACAAAATGAAATGATATTTTTGTGCTGACAATTTTCAACTGAATTGTCATATGCTCACAATCCTTTGTTATATATTTTTGATTTATTTTCCTTTTTTTTTTTTTTTACAATCACACTACCATGAAAAGAATGTTGTTGGTATTGCCGTTGTCTCATTGTTGTTTATTTTTACTTTAATTTTATTATTTTTATTTCTTTAAATTTTTATTATTTTTATTTCTTTAAATTTTTATTTTATTTCTTAAATTTTTATTATTTTATTTCTTTAAATTTTTATTTTATTTCTTAAATTTTTAAAATTTTTATTATCTTGGTTCATTTTTTATTTTATTTTGCTTTTAATTTATTATTTTATTTTATATTTTATTTGTATTTTTGTAATTAAAATTTATTTTACATTTTTATTTAGTTATTATTAACTTTTATTCATATTATTATTTTATTTATTATTTTTAAGTTAGACAATTTTGGACATGAATACTCCAATAGCCATAAAGTGCATACATTTAGAAAATAAACGAGTGCATTTTTTTTATATATATGTATTTAAAATGGGAATTTTTATTTTATTACATAATATTCCTACTTACTTGCCTACCCACGAGGGCAGAGTTGAACACAAGGTCAGTTTTTAATGTGGAGGAAATTCAGCTCCCAAAAAAGGGCACTCTGGATAGGAACAAAAATTAAAATTGTATCAGTCATGAAAGATTTCTCCTTCACTGACAGAGGAAAAGGTGAAGTGTCGCATCAGAACAGATACTACACTTTGTTCCTAGCCAAAAGGACAAGTTTAGAAGACATGTTTAAAACATAATATTATTAAGGATGTCAACCATGTAGTTTGCCCTTGTGTGACACTACAACAACAAAACGTTAATTAGTTAGTTTAACATTTTAGTTTTTAGTTTTATTTGAGTTGGTTTAGAGGTTGTCCAGAAATTTTGTTACCTTTTTTCTTTTTTTTTTTTTTTTTTTTTTTTTTTTACACAGGAATCACCGCTTATCACGGCCCGGAGGCCATTCGAGGATAAGGGTTAATGGGTATACATTAGTCAATGTAATTATAGCGTAGTAGACATAAGTAGTGGGAATTTTGTAAATTGGATTACTTAGGGGGACGGTTCATCAAGAATTTGTTTACATTGAACTTGAAGACAATCAGATTGTAGTCAGCTGGAAAGCAGGTGGTGATATCATTGTAGCACAGGGAGGAGCTGGTGCTAGCATGATCACAGGAGTTAAGATTAGATGGAGAGAACATCTGTCATTACTAACCAGCAGAGTATTACCACTATCGACAAAAGGAAGAGTCTATCAGGCACGTGTACGAAGTGTGATGATGTATGGAAGTGAAACCTGGCCAATAAGGTTTGATAATATCCATTGCATGGTGAGAAATAATATAAAAATGCTTTACGTAATGTGACCTTTGATGATGAATTTAGATCTGATCATCATCATCGTATGAATCTGAAGATTCTATTGTTGGCACTGGTTTCCCGATATTTTTATAGTCAGAATTCTTTCTAGAAAGATGTCGGAGATTATGGTGGGGGACCGTGTGAAGGTTGCAAACATCCTAAGTGATTTTTGTGGAATGAACTGGATTCGAACTTAGGTCATCCAGATCTTAAGTCTGTGTCATTAACCACTAAACCACCCTCACCTCCTACTTAGATTTGATGACTTCAGAAGAAGATTAAATCTGGGCATAAAAGGGGAGTGTATGCAGAACAGGAGACTTTGTTGGTTTGGCCACATTAAAATAATGGATGAGAGTTCCTGGATTAGTAGATGTAGAACAGTTGAGATAGCAGGATCAATTGGCATGCCAGGAGGCAGCTACAAGGATGAATTTGAAAGATAGATAAAGACCTGACCAGAGATCGGTTAGCTTGGAAGACAATTTTTAAAAGCCATTCAACATATACTAGCATATAAGACAGGCATTGAATCAAATATCTCGACAAATCGATTATCAAACCATATATGACGTACTGTTATATTTGGGCTGGTGAATCCATCTCATTTGAGGGTTGTTGATAAGGTGCAGCAACGTATCTGTAATTTGATCTGCTTCACACTTTTATTCTTTTCTTCTCTGCAACCTCTTGTTCCGATTTTTGTCAATTTTAACAGTAGGTATTAGAGATCAATTAATAATTATTCTCCAAATTTCAGAGTATTTTAAAATAGAGTATCTATGTATGTATAAAAGTGAAATTGTCTGTCTGTGTGTGTACATTTCCCTACTAAACTACTCTGTCAATTTTCAGTCTACAGACTCAAAATTTGACATAAGGGGTATTGAAATTTGAGAAAATCTTAAAATCGGTTTTCGGCCAGAAATTTGGCTGCCAAGAGGTCAAAGTTAAGAGTTGATGTTTGCAAACTTTACCAAACTTCTCTGCCAAGTTTGGGTCTAAACACTTGAAATTTTAGATGTAGGTTACCTGGACATGAGTCAAACTTTATATATATATATATGTATGTATGTATGTATATGTATATATATATATATATATTGTGTCAGGGAGCGATGAAAAAAAATCTAATAAAGTGCTCGATCGTGGATGTGACAACTGAGGATACAATATTTATTTCAGAACTATATATACATATTTCAAAGGCATACCAATAGTTTCATTGCATTGTTTCGTCTTTTCAAAGTCGCTGATAAATTTGCGCTGATACCATTCAACCTCTTATGGTTGATTCAATGCAATGAAACTACTGGTACGCCTTTGAAATATGTATATATAGTTCTGAAATAAATATATATATATATATATATATATATATATATATATATATATATATATATATATATATATGCATGCACATAAAGTTATGAACAGTACATAGGGCCCGAGCAAAGCCAGGTCGAACTACTAGTTTTTAATATAAGCACAAACTCACGTTTAAAAATTATAATATTCTAGATTTCCATTGAAGTTGATTCATAGTTCATATTTACTTGCTTCCTTTAGAGGTCAGAGTTAGATACAAAATCGATTTTTAATATGTGGAAAAATCCAACTCCCCAAAAAGGAACATTCTGGATTGGGACGTAAATAACAATTGCTTAAAAGGACTTCTCCACTGACCGAGGACAGACAATATAAAGTATAGTTTCAGAACAGATACTACACTTTGCTCCAAAAGGACATGGAATCCATAGTCATTAGACATAAGTTAATCAAGATTCCTTGAATATTAATTTATTACATCAGCTTAAGAGTGAGCCTTAAATTTTAGACATTTTCTAGAATCAAAATCATGTGATGGATTTTGATAAAAAGTGGAATAAGGATTCTAGGCATAAGGTTGAGTCGAATTATAATCTTGATTTTCATTGTCACAACAGGATATAAATGCGGTGCAAATTTAATTTTGCCCATCGTAAGATGACTATTCTAGTTTGTTATAAATCTTTAGGTCTCATTTTTCATTAATATCTTTCACGCAGAAGAAACCTTTCGAGTCTGTTTCTACTCTGTCATTATTTCTATGGCAGGTGCTCGTCTGAGCTTCAATCTAGGGTCCTCTCCTGCCAAACTTTCACAAAAAAACACTCTTCCAGCTACAACCACTATCAATAGTTTCCCTCACTCTCTATCTGTGTCTAAATCCAAACACAAATTTCAATGAACAAGGTTTATTACCTACAACTGTTCACCTGTGGAATTCTGTTCCGTTGGCCTGCTTTCCAGCTGACTACAACATGGTCGTCTTAAAGTTCAATTTAAACAAGTTCTTGTTGAGCCTTTTTCTTAAATAATTAAATTCTACCCAATTTCCACCTCTGACGATCACTATGTTGTTGTCTCAGTGACCACCGTACACTAATTAACCCCTATCCTTTAGTGGTTTTTGAACCTTAATGCCTTCCTTGTTAAAAAAAAAAAATGTTTAAATAAAAAAAATAAATAAATAAAAAATAATTCGTTGACTCACACTAGCAAGTCCCAAGCCAACCACATATATTATGCTGTGTCATGTTGGAACGGAATTTGGATAAACCCAGCCAAAGAAGAGTAGAACATTAAAAGTTCATCACACCAAACATACATGCAAGACGCTGACAGGCACACAGCCAAATTTAGCAAGAGGGGTCGCAAGGGCCCATTGATGATTCATCATGGAATTTGGATAGTAGCCATGGACCTCTCTCCCACTCTCTCTACCCTTCTTTCTCTACCCTTCCCCCTCTCTCTCTCTCTCTCTCTCTCTCTCTCTCTCTCTCTCTCTCTGTTGAATACTGCTAATTTGACTAGTCATTATTGCTAATTTGCCTCACAATTACTTCTCTGGATAAATAAATACTGCCATCATGTTACTAAACCCAATGCTGGTGCTAAAGGCTCTCACTCTCACCCCCACCCCCAATCTATAAAGAGGGCTGTGAGGTGCAATAAGCGGCAACTATTTATAAATAAACTAATATATAAATATTTTTCTCTAATCACTAAAGATAAGACTTATTGAATTTTAATGCCATTTTCAGCATTTATTCAATAAATTATATATTTTATAAAATCTACACTTTATCATTCAAGCACTACCGTGTTTGAATATATGGTTAAGTGGCAGTTTTAGTTATCTAGAACTGCTTTAAAGCTTCACCGCTCACTCATTTTTGCGACCAAATTTTAAACAATTATTACAGTTTATAGATCACCTTCTCAGCTATATTGTGAACAAAACATTTTCAATTTTCGTTCAGTAAAACAAAAGTTATGATGAATTTACTGGTGTCCAAAATCGTAAAAAAAAAAAAAAAAAAAAAAAAAAAAACGTAAGGAGGTGAGCGACGTTTTTTATGACTGGTTTCCATAGCAACCACATCGCTTCAACGACTAGTTGCTACTAATTCACCGCTCTCACGAAAAGAGAAGTAACAAGTGAAACAGAGAGAATGAAAGAATGAAAGGGAGTTAATTGGGGAGATTTTATTGAAAACTGACTAGTACCGTACATTGTTATTACATATGTGTATGTTATGTTTATGGGTGCAAAATATAAGACTGAAATTGAACAAATAACAAGTGAATTTATTGAAAGCCTGGAAAAATCATGGATTGCAATAGAAAAATGTGAGCATGAAAAGTAATATGGTTATAAGTTATAAATTTATTATGTTTTACTAGAATATCTTGTCCTTTACTTTTCCATGTTTAAGCTTAACCATATTACTTTTCATGCTCGCATTTTTCTATTGTATAAAATATACGTTTCAATTAATTATATATCTTTACAAAATATACATGTTTGAACATTTAAACATCAAAGTGATTTTAAAGAGAAGTTTGACAGAATTTGAGTTTGTAGGGAATCGTCAACCATTTTAGCCTGACGATTCCCTATGAGGAGGAAACATGGAAAATTCTGTGTAGTTAAATTACCATATACATATTATTTTCCATAATTTATTCCCTAGCTTTACTCATATATTGTCAAAGTAAATACTGAAAGTTGATACATATAATATATCTCCATATAACATTTTACATGAAATAATACACACAACACACACACACACACACATACATATGCACATATATATATAATGATATTTGTATAAATAAAATATTAACAATTAATTTTATACCTACAGACACTAGTGTTTCATGCTTCTGCAATCAGCAGTGTAGGAAGTGACAATTACTACGAGCCAGATTTAAACCTAGTCACAATCAACCTTGACTCCTTCGGCTACCAGCAATTAATAAACAGTCAGAGAGTATTCAACAACAGGAAGTCGGATGAAAATACATGTCAATTAAGCTCATCAGAATCTTCTGCATTTTATCCCTGTAGGAAACCGTCAGGTTAAAATACATTGGTCTGTATTATATAGTTGTTATTCTGCATCTATTATTATCTATGACAGGGGTGACCGAACAGTTAAGTGCCAGATAAGATACATTGCAGGTCAAGAGGCAAAATTTAAGTTATCATATAAGCACCTACTAAAACGCCAGATGTTTCTTAAAAATAATGAATACTTTGTTGTAATATTGGTCTACTAATAAATGTAGGAAGTGACGTAATGCAGCGGTTACAGATCAGCGTGCTGGCTTCGAGTTCTGTCCAGGCTATTGCAGAACTTTTATTACTACCCATGGAAAAGTATGACTCCATATAGTTTCTCTATAACTATGGATTAAATATTAGAGTATAGTAGACGCTCAAACCTTGGTTAATGAAAACTTTGAAATAACATCACTCTTTCTCTGCTTATCTCAGCATTTAGACTTCTCCTTGACACTGGACTCAAGCAATCCAGTTCAGGAGAGATAAACTTGATGATTGCTTCGCTTCACTGCATTGGCACTATTACAAGGGGTATCCATTGTCTCTGAAGTCTGAAAGGAGGTCTTAAATTAATTCAATTAAACCCCATTTTTTTAATTAAAAGAAAAATCCACAAATCTTGATAAGATGCAAAATTTCTTTTTGTGAGTTATATATATATACATATAGTAAGTTATGAAAATATATATGGCTACCTAGCTCTACCTATATATTGATCACTATTGAAGTAAATATTGAAAATTTATGCATAACATTATATCTTCGTATATTAATTTCTGTGGTTGAATGAAATAATTATATAATATATATATATATATATATATATATATATATATATATATATATATATGTCAAATTTTTTTATTGATTTTGTTCAAAATACCCTCTTCAGAATCAATGCAAAATGGCTGAAATGGTATACTGCTACTGATGTCTACTGTGATCCACAGAACAGTAACTGACGTAAGTCAAAAATTTACCAGACTATAGTACGACTTATTACTTTGTATTACTCTGAGTGCTGGTCATTGACAAAGGGAGCAAAAACGAAGACTATTGTTAATAGAGAAGGAAGATGCTGCATTTGACCTATGATCTGATCAAACTGTCCGAAATCTCAATATACGCAGATTTCAGACAAACTAAAGAAAAACTGTTGGCACTAGCATGAACATGCAAACTGCAACATCATTGCTAAGATGGAAGTTGGAATGGAAACTCTTGGAGGAAAAAGGCTGCGAGAATGGACAAAATTAAAACCTTACACATGGATGTTAAACCCCTTTAGACCCCATTAGATAAATGCAAAAAGAATAATATTAAGTTGTTCAAAATAAATGTTACAATGACTTCTTTGCATATCTTTAAAGATGTGGTCATACGACAATTCCTCACTTTTATTTTCATGCAGTCCTTTGCAATATTTTTCAAGCTGCACCGATTGTGTAATAGAGGGCAGACTAGGCAGTCTTACATCGTATTGTACTCCTCTCCACATTTGCAGATGGTTGGGTCACGTTTCTGAATTTTTGAGTTGAGGATTCGTTATTCATATTATTTGGATTCATCAGACTACTGTTCTCATTTTGAGTGTGATTTTCACAACATTTCGGTCGATGTAACCTCCAACCTTCTTCAGGTGTATCTTGTCGAACTCGGGAATGTTTCTGTTAAACTCGAGAATTTGGATGGAAATTCGAGCGGAACCCTTTATTTACTTCACAGGGGTAGCGTGCTTTTGTTCCATCAGCCATGACTGAATAGAGGTCCTAAGTAATTTGCAATTGTATTCCCAAGTTCGACAAGATACACCTGAAGGAGGTTACATCGACCGAAGCGTTGTGAAAATCACACTCAAGATGAGTACAGTAGTCCGATGAATCCAAATAATACAAGTGGTTGAGTCAGTTTTGTAGAGCCAGCTGGACATAGCAACTTTTCATCACCCATTCATGTTAGGCATTTGTATGCTTTCCACTGGAGCCAGGCTGCTCCTGAACCGATATGAAGGGCCCCAGAAATAAGGATTCCCATGTCAGTAGAAAGGGGATAGACCGAACTACCGTTGAACATTCATCATAATGACTAATAAATGAGTATTCGATAGCAGTTTGGTCTACCTGATTTCAGGGATATGCAATGATTTTAATAATTATACAATAATTTCTATGTATATTTCCTATGTTATTATTTTTATTAGCTCATGAACTAGCCAAAAGCATTATCCTGGTCACATTTGGTGTATGGGTTGTAGTTTTACAACCTATTACTTAGAACACTCGGGAATAATAAAAATTACAATATTGCAATTGAAGTTATTATGTTCTTGAAAAAAGATTTCTGCCTCAACAGAAAAATATTCAACAAAAAGTTTACCCGGAATATTATTTTACCGAAAACTATTAATATTATACTTTAAAAAGGAAGATACTAGAATTTAAAAAAAAAACAAAAAAACTATTTTATTTACACTCAATGAGATGTGCTTTACGCACTAGTAAAAATGTAATTGCCATTTTGTTGCACTTTTTAAGATTTTAAATATTTATAAATTTTCTCATTCTAAAAAACGATTAATTTTTTGACAGGAGAAATAAAATTAATTGCATATAAAACATTTGAAGAAAAATGCAAAATTACCCAATTGTATCAATACATTTTGGAAAATTATGTAAATATATTTTGTAAAAAAATGATTATTTAGTAAAATTGATCTGAAATTTATTTGATTTTAGAGGAAAAAACATGGATTGAAAAATGTTAAATCAATAAATAATGGGTTGTAGTTTTACAGCCCATTATTTAGAATTTATTGTAGTTCCGGGCTAATTATTATATATAGTCTTTAATAATATCATAAGAAAAAGTAACTGAGGTTAACAAAATGAAAGTAAATATATTGTGTTACTTTTAAATGACTAAACTTGAATGAGTTTGCTAAGCTCAAAATATTATCCCTGATGTCATAGAAATATTAAGGACGTTTATTGATGATCATCACATAAGAACACCATGCACTTTCAACTGATTAATAATCGTTCCCGTCCCCACTCTTTTTCCAATGAGTCAGAGAAAAAAAACCTGCACGTCAACAAAAGAAATTACAACGTTGATAAGTAATACAAATGCAAAAGTTTAGAAAGTCTATGAGCTAAGTGATTTGTTATTTCTTTGTGTATGTAATCTTTTCTTTATTTTTTTCATTTTTTGTTTTTTTTAATTCCCCCCCCCCTCCCACGACAAAAGGAGGGTGGACCTGTAAATTCACCCTTGTCCGTTCGTCTGTCTGCTCTTTTCTCAATAACTACGCCTTGGAATTTTTTTTAAATTTTGCACAAACATTAAACATGATATGACTAAAAATGTAACAGAACGGATTTTCCTGGAAAACTTCGGTTGCCCCCGCCCCCTAGGGGTGCCTTTTGGGTTAAAATGGCTAAAATTGACACTTTTGTGCTTATTAAAAAAATTGATGCCTTGGATTTTTATAAAACTTTCTGAAAAGTTGTAACTAACTTTCTATATAATTTTGTTTGTCTATACTTTGTGATAACTCTTGCGATAAATCTTTTAAGTTTTTAATTTTTAATCTTTTAAGTTTTTTATTTTTGGGACTATTTTACCATATTTGTCCAAAATTTTCTGTGTATGTCTATTTAGCAGTTTTGCATGGTGCTGAACTTAAATTTAAATATGTTAAGGCCTTGGGAACTTTTGAGACAAAATGGGGCGGGGGGGGGGGGCAAATGGTGGACTTAGTCATTTCTTTTTTTGCATGGTGCAGAACTCAAATTTACATATGTTAAGACCTAAAATTGCACCGTTTTTTCATTTTCACCAGGATTTGACGTCCCCTGGGGAATTTGGGAGGAGGGGGGTAAAATGCTGAACTTAGTCATTTTTTTATGCCTTGTTCACTGTGCACTCATGGGGGGGGCATGCTTCATTTGTTCTTTTCTTTAATATTATTAATAATAAGCCAGTCGAATTTTTTCGAGGATTTAGCAAAGAAGCTAAACAAACGAAAAAAAAAAAAATGGGATTAAAAATTTTTTTAAATATATAACAAATAAATGTTCCTATTTACAATGCTTCCCCACAGGACAGAGTTAGACACCAGGGTCGTTTTTTAATGTGGAGAAAAGGAACAAAAATAAAAATTGTCTCAGTCGTGAAGGATTTCTCCTCCACTACCAGAGAACAAGAAATTGAAGTGCAGCATCTGAAGAACAGATACTGCACTTTGATCTTGTCCCGAAGAACAAATAAATGTTACCAAAGGTAAGATAAGTTACTCTTCTACTTACCTGGATAAGTTTTGTGTATTTTAACATATCTTAAAGCTTTCATTTGGTTCGAAAAACAAGTAGCACCGAATTGGTAAGGTAAACCGACAACATGCCACCTCCATCTTTATGCTTCAAAACTTGAAAAATAAACAAAATACTGATAGAAATCCATCCAATAAGTGTCATCGTGACCCATGGCGCAGTAATTAGTTTTTGGAAAAATCACTTGTAAAAGTGAAATTCTCCCGAAGGTTGAAGGTTCAATTCTCAGTGTGGTCGACCGAAAAATACAACTGTGAATTAGTTAGAACCTCTATCCAGTCATGGCTGACAGAATGAGGACATGCTACCCCTGTGAAGTAAATAAAGGATTCCGTTTGAAATTCCATCCAAATTCCAGATTTCAACAGAAACATTCCCGAGTTCGACAAGATACATCTGAAGAAGGTTGGAGGTTACATCGGCCGAAACGTTCTGAAAATGACATCCAAGATGAGAATAGTAGTTTGAAGAATCTAAATAATATGAATAAACAATCCTCATCTCAAAAATTAAGAAACGTGCTCTCTCGCGCTCTCTCTCTCTCTCTCTCTCTCTCTCTCTCTCTCCATACACACACACATATATATATATATATATTAGTCTTGAAAATTTTTTCTTCAAAACTATATAAAAACAAATTCCGTTTGCTTGTTTCCCACCTGACTACAATCTGGATGTCTTCAAGTCTAACATAAACAAATTCCTGATGAACAGTCCCCTTAAGTAATACACTTTATCAAATCTCCAATATTAACAATTACTACGATACTATCCGATTGATTACTGTACACGCAATAACCCTTATCCCCGAGTGGCTTCCGGGCCTTGATAAGTGGTGACTACCTTGTAAAAAAAAAAATAAATAAATAAAATAAAAACATTGGAAATTATTTTGCTAGTAAGTCAATTAATCTCCTGCAATCGTTGAATCAATTTGCTTTCATTAATTCACAATAGTCCTAATGTTATTTCAGGGATCAGCAGTTGTTTATCATGAAATTTAGAGTATATATATTCAGATTCTAATTTTTTTCAATGTTCTTTATCCATTTTTTTTTCTTATTTTCAACTTGTTTCAACTTTATAAAATTGAGATAAACATCAATTTATTAACTGATAGTAACAACAAAGTTAATTTTGCGTAATTAATTTTTATTTTATTTTTGTAAGAATCTATTAAGTGTAAAAAAAATCATTTCCGATATTGGATCTTCCTTATTTTTTTTTTTTTTTTATAACAAAATATGCGACATTTTTTTTTTTTTTTAATTTCAATTTCTCATTAATTGAGTGAAAAACATTTGTTGATTAATTTTATGTTTAGAAATTCGGGGACTGGTTATTTTCATGAACTGCATCACGTGATTTTAATGAAATTTTTAATCAAATTTAGCTCCAGAATTTAATCTGAATATTTGCTACGAATGTTTTTAAATATTGACTCATCTCAAACTAACTTTATGTTCAGACGGCGCCTTTGTTGCTGTCAGGCCGGGTTCTGTTCAGTCCTAGAAGGTCCACCATCCCAGACTTTACCTTCTCTTTGAGAAAGGGGTTAGTTTATTGCTAATCGCCTGGCATGTCTCTATTGGGAAATACCGAGGGGACTGCTAAGATATTGTAGAGTGTGCTTGTATTAGTGTGCTGGTTTCTCCAAACCATATCTGATATATATATATATATAATTTATCTGCTTGCATTTTAACTTGGCGATTTACTCTGGAAATGAAACACTGAAGCTTCTTTGTAGCTTAATAGCTATTAATATATTTTCATGATTTTCTGCCTTGCTCTACCCACGTATTATTGAACATTGTTGAAGTAAATATTAAAAAATCGATACATAAACTATATCTCTGTGGATACATGAAATATATATATATATATATATATATATATATATATATATATATATATATATATATATATATACTCTACTACTACTACTATCATCACATTGGTGAAGAAAAACTGATTCCCAACTAGCATTTATGTAAAAAGTGGCAATAAATAACTGAATTCGTTCAGAAGTATCACAAGCAAAATTAAACAAATACATTATATATATATATATATATATATATATATATATATATATATATATATATATATATATATATATATATATATATATAATAAAGATTTTTCTGGGTACATTATTTTATAAAACATTTGAATAATACTTGCCACAGTGCCATTTTTCTTAATTGTTGATGTATTTTTTCCTAGTTTCAACATATTATTAAAGAAGAAAAAGTGTGGCAACGCACAGAATCTAAAATACATTTATTTATATATATATAAAAAAACGCTTAAAATTTTATCTATGTGTCCTAAGAATGCAAGTCAAATGTTTCATTGCACACAGAAAAGCTATCAAGGATCATCTTTTACCTCCCATTTTTGTCTTTTTCTTTCATTTTTATTCTCTCACAATAAGGACAGTCGACCTGATCTTGTCACCATTTTCTTTATAACTGAGCAATTTAATTTTGTGACAAGGATCAGGCAAAATACATTATATAGCTTGCTCTGAGTAAGGATTCTTACAGAACATTATTTTCATCCCTCACCAAAACAGGCTCTCATCAAGGGGAGATTCTTAGGGTCAATCATTCTTGGAAATGTACATTCTTGAATTCTGATCACGTGGGGGATAATTCATATTTATGCAGGGTGACACAAAAAAAACGGGCCACAACTCTAATTAGCCCCCCTGTTTCTTAGTGTTTTGTCCAAATGAAATGAAACTTTGATCATAACTAGTTTATTATATTCAAAACATCACATCAAAACACAAGGGTCTTTGGCCTTTTTTTCTCCGTTCTACAACATATGTTCTAGATGGGCTCCATTTAACTTTTGTTTTTTTTCGAGGGGGGGTCACTCTGTATTGGTTATTTGATTAATGTATGAGAAAACATAAAAGTATTTTTATATTGATTGGATTTTTTAGTTTTCGTATTTTTGTTGTTGTTGTTTTTTCGTCTCATCATTTTTTTTTGGAAAATACTAACATAAGTTTCTTGAGGTGTCATAAAATTTCTCAGGAACATTAAAATCAAATATGTGGGTCCCTAGACTGTTAAGTGTTGAGATAGTATGTTGAACAAAGATGGCGGCGAAGAATCAAATGCAGGTTCGTGACAGAGACGACGGCGAACTGATTGAATCCAAAATTTGACAATTTTTATGGTAACTTTGGAAGCTTCTGATTGGTTGGTTATTATAACTTTTGGTTATAAAAACGATCGCCGAAATCATTAGTGTCATATCACAAGTCCATTGTGATGGGATGTGTCTCCTAGCGGCTTCGGCTGCAGGGAGACAGGGTAGTACACGTCAAGGATTCGTCACTTGACACTCAGCCCAACAGGTGAGGGACCGGGAACCGGCCCAGCACCTGTTGGTCCACTTTCCAAGGCCTTGCCACCAGGCTTTCCGGTGGAGCAAGTTTATTGTTACTCAGGCAATTTTTTAAATTGCAGGAGTGCCCCTTCTTTAGGGGAGCCTGCGGGGTTCCCAATTTCCGGCCTTGTGCCACATATTGCTGATGTGGGCAGCAATTAAATATATACCCCCATTAGGAGTTAAAAACATTTTACAAAATTAAACAAAAGGATAAATTTGAATTGCTTTATCTTACTAAATTAAAAGGCTATCAGCAACAGTGTGTGTGTGTGTGTGTGTGTGTTTGTGTGTGTGTGTGTGTGTGTGTGTGTGTGTGTGTGTGTTTAAGAGAGCGATTGAAAAGTTTTGAACCTCAAATAAACAAAAAGATACATTTTAATTGCTTTATTTTTCCACATATATGCAATGATAACACACATATTCCATCAGTCTAATTATCTAATTATTTCACTGCTATAAATCTCTTCATACATTTTTTTTATGGTGAAACTATAGGCAACTTGTTAAAAAGTTTTTGATTTATAATGAGGGTATGACCACAATGAATTCGACGATCTTATAATTTACGGTTAGGATAATCAACCAATGAGTAGCCTCCAACTTTATTATAAAAAATATCGAATTTAGGATTCAATTCAGTTTGCTGTCAACCTCTGTCTTGAAACGAATGAATCGTGACTGCATTGATTGTCACAATTTGAGACGAGTAATATATCGTCAACCCAAAAAACCCAAATCAACAATTTATTACCTACAGTTTTGGTATACACGCAGGCGTCTAAGAAAATTTTAAAACGTTATCTTTTTTTTATTATTAAATCGCATTAATATTATTGATAATTATAATAATATTACTATTGACAAAACTATTGCATTTATATAAAGAAAAAATGACAATACAAATAGCAAATGTATATTACAGAATAAACTCTTTAAAATTCATTTATTTTGTGCATTATTCCTCATATTCTATGAGCGATCTATCTGACAAAGAGGAAAGAATTGCTGTTTTCTGGATCCGAATCTATTCTATCTTTGGTAAGTTTTTGATCTTGAAGTAGTATTTTTTTTTTTTTTTTAGTTTCTCATATCAAATGACTTCATGCCTTGTTTGGAACGATTTTCATAAAAAAAAATATAAGTATACAAATTAAGAATACCTATAAGTGTTTTTTGCCTATGTTCAGTCTCAAGAGAGTAGCTGCATGTGTAATCGTGAGGCAAGGGTTGTGTAATCATCGACCACACCTCTCTTGGGTCCAGTGGCAAGGAGAGGCCCAAAACTGACTGGAAATAATGCCGAGATAAGCGGAGAGCACATCCAGCACCTGAAATTTTAAAATGGTCACCCATTTTAGAACTGACCAAGCTCAACATTGCTTAAGATTAAATTACTATACATACAGTATTTCCAAATACTATATTCTATCATATAATTAAATAAGCATTACATACAATACATTAATGATCTTCCAAATCTCATCCTTACATCATTCGCAAACATTTATGCTGACGACACTACCATCTATGGTAGCACATCAAAGACCGTAAACGATCAAGTTCACTCTGATTCTCTCTCTCCTCTGATCTTGGGCACGTGGTGCAGTGGGGAAGCAGGTGGCTGGTTACTTTTAATGCATCTAAAACCGAGCTTCTGCCTTTACATCATCAACGCTCTACATCACTGCACTGTAGAGAACCTACTGTTGATTTTATAAAATTATTTTTATATAATGCCATGAATTAAAGTTTAATATTCAAAAATCAAGTATCATGGTTCAATTGTGCCCTAAACAGAGACATTCATTTCAAACGCGCCTCTGTCTTATCAAAGAACCTATCGATTTTATATGCCAGGCCCTTCCGCTTGTGTGATGATAAAACTTCTCAGATGCACTTATGATGTTAGGCTTTATAAGGATGTTAACTTTAGTCAAAATCAACCTGTTTCTTCTCTGATCAGATTTTTTCGATTATTGATTTTCAGTACTTGTTAGGGGTATTCCGATACAAAACTTATCTAAGAACACTCTCAATCCCATAAAGTACATCTGTGTGAAATTAAAAAAACAAAAAAAAAACGGAATTGAGTTATTACTTATCCTATGTTTCTTGCGATGTAGACTGCATTCAACTGAAAACTAAAAAATGATGTTACACATAGTAGACAAAGCAAGCAAGATCTGTCGAGCAGTCAGACTGTGGATAATGAATGACCGCTTTAAAAAAAAAAAAGGATGAAAAACTTTTTTAAAAATATATTGAAAACGAAAAATAACGAATGTGATTCATACTTAAATTTAACCTTATTCAATATCAATTAAATAAAAAACAATATTAAGAATTAATTTTTTTCAAAGTTGTACATTGTCCCTGCATTAAAAGATAAACATTACAGTTTATCATGGATTTCAAAGACTAAAATTCATTTATTATTTTTATTATGAATAATTCGAAAATAATTTTTACATATTTCTTCAAATGAAAAAAAAAAAAAAAAAAAAAAAAATCAAGCAATTGGAAATTATATATAATTGCAGTTATTGCCTGCTCTTACTGCTCGACAGATCTTGCTTGCGTTGCCTACTATGTGTGACGTCATTTTTCACTTAACAGGCCTTGTCTTTCAGTAGCCTGTTTTTGTTTTTTTGTTTTTTTTTTTTGTTTTTTTTTACTTGGGAGTCACTACTTTTCAAGGCTCGAAGGCCACTTTAGGATAATGGTTAATGAACGTAAGGTAGTAGTTTAGTAATCGTTAATGGTGTATTTTGGGTGGGGTTTGATTATTTAAGGAGACAGCCCAACAAAAATTTGTTTACATTGGATTTGAAAGCTACTGTGTTGTATTTAACCGGGAAGCAGGTGGATAGTTCTGGGAAAGAAGCTTTGATTATGGAATCTGTGTTTAGATTTAGATAGAGAGTGGGGGAAATCGTATATAGTGGCTGTAGCTAGTCAAGTTTTTTTGTGAAAGTTTGACAAGGGGGTGGACCATAGATTGGAGTTCAGTCAAGCACTTGCCATGAAACTTGGTTCTTCTCAGGCATGCCTTTATACAGCCGTCATCCTTTTAGTCAGCTTTTAAATATGCACACCTGTCATTAGGGAAACCCATGAAAAATGATTCTAGTTTGTTTTTCTCCCCCTTCCTTTCGCTTACACACTCTGATCCGTCACTTTACTGCTTATTAATTACAAAGTGATGTCCATTCTAGCTCCTTCAACCATGAACGAAAGACATTTTATGCAGTTGAAGGCTTTATCAACAGCAAGGAAATAATGATGACATAGAAGAAGGGGGCGTGAAATGGTGATTGGTAACAGAATGAATGTTAATCAGCCTTGCAATTATTTCATTTGTGTTTTTTGGGGGGGTGGGGGAGTTCCTTCTCCAGACTGTGAGAAACAAAAAAAAAATGGGCCTGAATATACAAATGGAGAGACTCACTGATTGTTCCCGTTGTTGGCATAACTGACAAATATGTGTGCCCACTCAACCAGAATATTTCGTGATGCAATATTTTTGACTCATAATGGGGTATTGTCTCTCAGAGTTGGGAGATTCTATTTATAAACGCCACTGCTAGGAACTGACGAATCAAATTAATTCATGTTCTACTATCAACCAATCAGAAACCAGAATTGCTCCATAAAAATTAAACCGTTTTAGCAACTTTGCACATATTTTTCTCATGTCAACACAAGAAGGATCTTTTACTCTTTGGCTGCAAAATCATAAAGTCCGGAACTGTACAGAACAGTTGTCCACTGAGAATTCGTCATCTCCGGGACTTGTATGGAATAACTACTCATCAGAAACTCTTCTGAAACTAAACATGGCTTACAAATCAAGATTTCGGCTTTACGAAATCGATATACTGTAAAAATTCAGTGGATCTTACTTGCATGTTTGCTTGCTTGTCTCTGTGCCTAGAGGATTACATCACAAAGGAATAGCATTATAAAAGGGATGACGTTATTCGCTTTTACAAAGTTGGAAGTCATTCTTTATAATGTCATAAAGAAATAATGTTATCCTCTAAAATAAAAATTGGTGACCCTTTTGTGACCTTATCCACTGTAACATGTTGAAAGGATCCTTCATGACGTCATAAATGATGAAGTAACAAGATAATGATGTCACCCAATAAAACAGAGCGTAGACAATTCACAATCAAACAAGTCAGATATGTGTCATCTACGTTAAGAGTGACTCAAATTGACAAGAAATTTCTTTAATTTTTAAATTCAGATGAATATATCTTGGTTCAAACAA